>NW_010309043.1:26395-32658 GCF_000700745.2 Antrostomus carolinensis
CAGGGGGGGTTCCTCCATCCCCCCCCCGTGAGTATCCACTCCACTGTTGAGCCTTCATGGGCTGCTGGGGACCTCATTTATGTCCTCTACTCTTCTGCATGCTGATCTGGGTGTCTGAGGTTCTCTGTCTTCCCCCTCCTCCCTCTCCTTCCTCATGGCAACGATGCTCTTTTGTTCAGGCTGATGGTCTTTTGTTCAGGTCAATTGTCTCTCCCGATGATTCTCTCTCCTTCCTTTTTTCAAACTGGTTCTTCCCCTCATAAATATTGATTTGAAGAGGCATTTCCCTATCGTTAATGGGCTCAGCCTGGGCTGGAGGGGGGACTGCCTTTGAGCCAAGGGAGCTTTTTGAAGCGTCTCACAGGGGCCATCACTGCAGCCCCTTCCCCCACTACCAAAACCAGCCCCAACACCCCCCAACGCAACAGAGATGAACACGTATGTACGGAGCCATACAAGACACGGGAGCTGATGTCTGACTCAGAACTATCACACAAAATAGAGAGGGACAGGTCTCATGGAAAGGACACTCAAACCAGAAATGGGCTAAATCCCAACCTCATGCACCAGGTGAGCTTTTATCCTCAAATCTGCTCCACCAGAGACGGAAACTGGAAATGGTCCCCACTGCACATCTGGAATAGCACATCTGGATAGTCCAGCAGTAGGCACGTTCTGCAGCCATAACATCTCCTGTCCACCTACTGCAACAACACCAGGTGAATTCTGGGTTATGTTGTGTCTTTGCCTACCATCACCCTAGAGGCACAGACTTTACCCCACCAAAAAACTGCTGTGAATCCATTGCCTCAATTGAAAGAGATTTATAGCTCGAGCTGTGATCAATCACGGTGGTGCAAACCCACCTTTCCACACCTCCACTGGTGGTCTGGCATCAGTGCAGCTCTATCAGGAGCTGGAACCAGCACAAATCCCAGTGTAAAGAAACTTCTGTCACTTGGGAACAAACAGAAAGACACAAGGAAAAGGTATGTCGCCTTCTCTCTGAGGGTCCCAGAGCAATATTCAGAGTATTAACTGACACACACAGGAAGATGGAAAGAAAATTCCAGTTTACTTGACTGCAAGACCCCAAAATTTACTCTTTTCCTCCTAATGCTTCTGATAATTAACACACCTCAATTACCTCTTACTTACAATTCTTCTGTTTAATCAGAGTTTGCCACCTTCTCCATCTGTTGCGCAGCAGGAACGAGCAGAAAAAGAGGAATTAAGAGAAAAATAAAAGCCAACTAGGCCTTGAATTGGTTCATTGCTTTGTTTATAGCTATTATTTATGGCAGTGATATTTCATTACACTGACCGAAATACTGGTTTTGATAAAAATAGATATTAAAAAACAATTATTCAAAATACAAATGAATAGAATCCTTTTTTTCCCCTCCATCACTTTGAAGACAAACTGATTCATTAGAAATTAGTAATTTGGATTCTAAAATCAAACTCAAAGAAACTCAAAATGTTTTAACGTAGTCAGATTGACTTGACTGTGGTTGAAGGGTCACTTCTGTCAGTCTAACTTCATTTTCTCCCTTATTAAATAAGTTATCATGCATCAGCAGAACCACAACTTGGTTTACAGTCCTAATCTGCTGCAAATAGAAATTAAGACCCTCAAAATTTGTTTCTATAGCTCTGCTTTTAAGGATTATTTAAAGTAAATGCAGTAAATGATGCCACAAGCTTGAAAGCAAACCCTCCAGGATGCTGTCCATGGATAGTGGCATTAGCTAGGCTTTAGGAAAAAGGTGAATGGTGGACATTTTATTCCCCATTATTTTGTGATTTATCATTATCAAGGTAAAGCTGTCATCCAATCAAAGTGATTTCATTTGATAGATTCGTTAATTATTGTTAATTCCTCCTTAAAGGACGCAACGTATCAGAATTTCAGGGCATTAACAGATGGTGGTGACTCTGCTGCCAAATGCTATTAACACAGCCCCAGCCACTACTGCCTTTATAATTAAATAGCTGTCAACATGTCCCTTGACGCTTCCCCTCGTGCAAACCCATTTCTAGAGACGCGTGAACTTCATCTGAAGTATTTTGCTTCTTCACAGACCGCCACAGATGGACTCAGGTGAGCTGCTAATGGTCCTTCTTCCCAACTCTCTCAACGCTCATGATTTTTAAGAGATGCTTCCCTAAGTGCTAACACATTTTATGAAGAGAATACACATTATTTAAAGCATTTTTAACATTGATTAAATTGGCCAGGAAGAAATCAATTAAAGACACTAGCAGCAATTCTATTACCTCATCTAACAGCTAATTTTCATTAACTTCCAGTCCTATTTTGGTTTTTAATTGTTTTTCCTCTGAAGTTACAATAATTAAACAAATAAACAACCAAACGGGGGGGAAAACTCCTCACGAAACAATAAAACTTAGTGTAAGCAAAATGGGGTTCTTAGTTTCCAGGCTGTTTTTTGTTTAATTTGGAAAAGGCTGAAGTATCCAACCTGCAACTGTATCCTGGAGCTACCGATGCTTGAAGGTGGAACATTCCCCCAAATTAGTATAATTTTTAAGATTAATTTGTCTCTGTAGATTTGCTATTAAAATATATTGAAGTGGATTGAAACATCAAGGGTGTCTCCAGACAGCCATCACATTTTACTCAATATTGGTAGTTTACAGCTATTCAAATATTTATAAAATAATATTCCTGAGGTATGTCAAGATGACACTTTTCTTTCAAGGAGCCCACGGTACCTTTCAAACTGCTTTCTGGAGCCACGTAGTTCATCATTAAATGAAGTATTTATTTTCTTTTTATACCATAAACTACTCTTGAAAATAATCATATTTGAAAAGAAGGAAACCAAAAGCATCAGTTAGAAACAAGGTGAAGGATGAGATGGCAAATTTCAATACGCCAGCCCAGCACTTTTCACCTCCCTCGGTTATGAGGACCAGGCTCAGGTAACGATATTTTACATGGACTGTCTCGATGCATCAGGGTGAACAAGGGAGAAGGACTGACCTGTGAGATTTTTTGGACTAGATGATCTCCTGAGGTTCCTTCCAATCCCTACCATGCTGTGATTTTATTTGAATTTCCTTGCTTTACACATACATGAGCACTGATTTTTTAAATTATAATTTGGCAGGAAGAGAGCCTTTCTTCTGTGTCTAGCTACTTGGAAGCAAACCCACCTGAAAATGTTGTTTGGGAGAACTTTATAGCGAGGGGGGAAAAGCAAGCATTGAAAATTCTCAGATGCTGGTCAAAGGAAGTTGTTCTTGGATCCAGTTTAATCAGAGGAATCACACGATCCCTGCCATAACGTCTACAAACGTACATGTTGTGCCATCCAGAGGGGAGTCCAGGGCACACTCAGTGATGAGGCAGGATAAGGTATGGAACGTGTACATTGGACAGTGTCTACCCTCCTCCTCCTCCTCTTGGGATCCTACACATGGCATGAGGGGTGATGAAAATCATGGACTCGTCTGATGATGGAGATGGGTGACTGTGTGGGTTGAGTTTTGGAAACCAGGCTGGAGAAGAGCTTGGTTTGCACACACCAAGCACTGGACACTGTGCTCCAGATGCACACCAGCTCCAAAACATACACCAGACCCTAAAGCCAGGGCTCAGTAATGAATCTAACCTTCATGGCAGACACACAAAGAGAGACAAAGAAATAGATGCTCATGGTGAGAAGACACCTAAGAAAGACATTATCACAGTCATCAGAAGGACCTTCTACCTTTCCAAAACAAGCATTTCTTAAAAGCAACCTTCTGCTGGCAACAGTCATGAGAAGAGCCAATATTGGAACAAACTCTCCTGATCTCCCCAGTACATCTCCCAGGTGGCTGCAACTGTGGATGGAGTCACGTAGACTCCTGAACACACAACTGTGACACAACTCAACGGGTGCTGGCACCACTCCACCAATGACGCCCATCTCGCCCCAGGCTCCTAGAAAAGGTTGTTTGTGATCCACCACGGGAGCTCAGTTTTAAGCAGCACCTTGTAACTGAGTTATCTGAGGCAACAACAATGTTCAGTCTGTCCATCTGACCAAGTGCTGCCATCCTGTCACCTGAAGCACCTCGGTCTTCAGAATAAGGACTTGAAAACATGGCTGTTTTTTTGTTTTTAATAAATATCATTGCCATATCAAGCCAAAATCTCCTCAACTAAGCATGAAGGATTTGTCCATGATGCCTTACCCCTAGAAATATCTCCATCCTTGGAGATGTTTAAAAGCTGTCTGGACTCGTTTGAGCAAGGGTGTTGGACCAGACGACCTCCTGAGGTCCCTTCCAACCTCAACCAGTCTGTGATTCTGTGATAAAGTATCTTTCTTAATAAATTGGACACTTGGAAAAAAAAAAATGAGTAGGTTTGTTGAATTTTATCCCCAAGTAACAGTGGTAGGGACTGAAGCCTGAAGATTTCAGACCCAAATTGTGGCCCATCGGGCAGGCAAAGGGAAGGCAGAAGCTGACACATTGCCTGGCATTGAATTTGGAAAAAAATCAGATTCTGCAAACCCAGCCACCATCACACAGTGAGTCTGCACCGACGCCGGGAGTATAACCCAGGTTTGGCAGAGAAAAACCCTCCTCTTTCACCAGAGGTCCATGGTTTGCTCAAATTTGTTCCAGAGGTCAGGCCTCAGCCTCAAAGGAGCCACTTAACGGAGCTCCTCCTTCTCAGCTATTTTGCTGTAGCCAGCTCCAGCTCCTCAAATGCAATATGGAAGAGCAGGATTCAGAAAGCACAAAGAAACCCTAAAAATTACTCAAAATTGAATTAAAACAGGTAAAAAAAAAAGAGAAAGGTGCAAATCCTGAGCAGCTTTCTACAGCCTACCAGAACAGCATCCATATGCTGCCATCTGAGAAACCAGAGAACGCTGCTTTTAGTGTTTATTTACCAGCCATCCATACATGAATGCATACACCTATGCATCTTACTCAGCAAGACCTGGCGTGAAGTCAACTAGAGTCTGTCAGTCAAGTGGCTTTCAGCCAGGCCTTCAAAACACAAAAGAGAAATGCTTGTTGTGCCCGTACAAAAGAAATACCACCTACATGGAGATCCTTCACCAGACTCGGATAATCCACTCAAGAAGCTAACAGAGAAATTCAGGGCAAGTGTGAGCAAGAAGAACCAAATGATGCTACAGAAGAGTATGGATTACAAGGAAATTGGGTGAGTTTGGAGACCAAGGAAAAAGAAAAGGGAGAAAAATCTTGTTTTGGCTGAAAGCAAGATGAACTGGCACAGTATCTATTCTCTAGTTGCCTTTTTAAATGTCTTTGAGATGTTAAAAACTGAGGGGTGGAAGGATTATTAGAAAAACATCTAACATGTCCAGTACACTCACCTCAAGCTGCAGGCTCTCAAAAAATCTGAAAAATCCAATCAGAAGTGTAAGTGGGGAAAAAAAAGAAGGAAAAAAAAAGGAGGGGAAGGAAAAAGCTCCCTCTGAAGAGAGTTGGAGGGTTTCTCCTGCAGTATCTTAATATTTTTCACCCTCAGCCAAAGTCTTCGAGCTTTGACGAAGAATGTCATTAAAGAGCAGGAAAACAAACCCAACAAAAACCAAAGAGGGGAAACTTCCCCCACTAAAATGTCTCCAAAGGGCATTAATATTTACTACATCTAATATTTACAACCAGTACTACAAAGTCTGGACTAACTAGTTATAATAATTCAAATTAATTCTGCCAAGTAACCAAATTCCAGGAAGGCTGTAGATGAACTGAACTTTAGACATGGGAGCAGCTGGCATGAAGATGAGAAATTAAGGCAGGTAAAGAGATGAAATTACAAATAAGGAACATAAATGATATATAAGTATGACCAATAAATCCTCCAGGGAAACTCTCACCTCCTCCTTTTCACAGCTCTGTAGTTCTATCACCCCACACATTTGAATCCTCTCCTTTCTATATGGTTTGTGACACCAAGGTCCATAAAGATATTTATTTCTATCTCAAAGTTCTCTTGTATGGTTAGATTGCCAAACTTCAAGGTGTCTCCTACAGAAAACAAGAAGTGGGATCACTTGAAAAACACCTCTGTTGCAAAATATGAGGTTCACACTGTCCCGAACATCAGGGTTTTCTGGTTCCTTCAGCCGCCAGGGTACTCCAGAAGGTCAGTCAGGGTATGAAAATTAACATCACAGACATAAATAAAGCCAAAACAACTGTATCTACAGTGCTACGTGAAGTTACATTTAAAACCTGAAATTATCTTGCTCCTTCAGCAG
>NW_010309043.1:32670-35945 GCF_000700745.2 Antrostomus carolinensis
AATCTTATCCATGTAACAAAACTTTGCACTTCACAGGGAGTGGGAACACGAGCAGGAAGCAGAGGAAGGAACACGTCTCCAAGATTTCCAGTAGGAAGCAATTTGCAGAATGAAGTTGAGGAACATCCCCTCTACAAACAACTTTGCAAGAGGCTGAAAACTGTTCCTTGTAGATATATACAAGAAATTAAGGTGATACGGGATTGCTTGAGGGTATGAAGAATACTTGCTTACAGTGAAAGACATCCAGAAAGACTGCAAATAAAATGCTATGGGCAGAAAGGAGACCTGCTCTCCGACTTTCATAGAATCACAGAATGGTTTGGGTTGGAAGGGACCTTAAAGCTCATCCAGTTCCAACCCCCCTGCCAGCAGCAGGGACACCTTCCACTAGACCAGGTTGCTCAAAGCCTCATCCAGCCTGGCCTTACCAGATCTTTAATGGTGTTGGTACAGTGGAGCGGTTGAAAGTTTTATCTAGCAAATAAAAAATAGATGGATTAAAGTTAAAAACTGCATTACTGTTCACTGACAAGACTAGACTGACTCTTGAGGGAACTTCAGAGGTTTTAGGGCACTTGGCAACAAAAAACACAACTAACCTAGCTCCTCCTGCATGATCTCATTTAGGTTCCTGCTCTGGCAGGGGGGTTGGACTGGATGATCTTTCGAGGTCCCCTCCAATCCCTGACATTCTGTGATTCTTTATGTATGTGGCTGTGTTTGGCTGCCAGCCCAGTGAAACCACTACAGGTACTTTTCCCCTCTTGTTCAAACCTGAGATTTACAAAGGGTGGAACAATGAGGGGAAAGCAGTGAAAGAACAAATCCTTCTGGGTTTGTTGTTACAATTAAGAGAAGAGGAAAAACTGAACTAATTAGAAAATATGGTGCAAATGGAAAGATGGAGTTAAGCCAAATGTAAACAGAAGAAAACAGTAGCAAGAAATTTTGATCGAGGTAACCCTGAGAAGTGAGATGACAGAAAACTGGGAGTAGCTCTGCTCATCAATACAGAGATATTTGGGCACTCACAGCCTATAGGGATGAGTCTCATGGATAAGGCAATGCCATAAACACAACAACTATCTCCATGTGTCCCGCAAACGCGCAGACACTTTCACACCAGTTATTCCCACCATGTGTTTCCAGTTCCCACAGGGTGAGATCATGGGAAGCACCTCTGGGCGTGTGGAACAGCAGATGCCGCACATGGCGTGCTCATGCCGACGGACACCGCTGCCTAACCGCGCTTCCCACTTGTGGAGCTCTGTGGCTGACAAAGGGGGGAAAAAACCCTATTAATGCAAGTTCCAAACCAGCAGGAATTCCCTACAAGAAGCTCTCCTCCTCCCAGCACTGTCCAAGGCTCCCATTTTTACATTTTTGGTAGATTGCAGCTGTGTAAATGTCATCGCTGAGAGATATTTTTGATGTCTGTATTTTGTTCCTTTCAACGTCTGTTTGATTTGTATTAATTCCCAAACTGGTGCAAGGCACAAGATTGAAGACCCAAGAGAATTAAGTTCTAGTTCTTGCTACACGACACATCCCAGCGAGCGTGGGGAAAATGTACATTTTAAAGGACATAATAATTTGAATATTAGGAAATAGGACATATGTACTACCACACACAGGAGCAGTATTGAGGCTGCAGGAGGAGCCTTAAATCTGATTTATGCATTTTGTACCATCTTCTCATTGTATTGGTTAGCTGTGACTTTTGAATAGTAGCAAAAATGATTCTTATTTCACAAAGAACATAGCAGTCTGCTCACTTACTGAGTTTCCACTCAGTATATACATACTCAGACGTATAAGAGTGGATTTTGTCTGGATTCTCCCAACACACTTATCTGAGAGTAACACTGAGAATAGATAACACGTACCTCAGAATGAAACACAATTATAAACGGTTTAAAAATGTTAAAAGCTGTTTAAATCAGCAATAAAAGCTGGAGTTTTAAGTGTTTCTCTTCTCTAAGTTTCCTTGTGAAAAGAACAGACAGATCAGCATGTCTCCTCAGTGTCAGCAAAAAGAGGCACCAATAAGTAAATATATTCCTTCAAGGATGTATAAAAATAGCTTTGATGCTCATGATGCTGCAGGTTAGAGGCAGATATCCAAGCCAATATTGGATGAAGAGCTAGTTTAAAATCCAATTACAGGCCTGGAAATACTCATGTTCAACATTTAAGATGTCCAATATTTAATAAGAGTCACAAAATGACTGTGTGTCTGTTATGTCCTTTATCATCCACTCCGATTTTAAAGTGTCCATCATCTCACCTTCTGCATCACCTCTTCACCAAATCCCTCACAGCTGGGAGAGGACATGGAAAAGACTCAAAATGAGCTCTGCTCACCTCTTCCAGAAAGCAGCAAATCTTCTCTCCAGGGAAATGTCAAGTGCCAGCTGACTGTGGCTGCTGGGCATCAATCCCAGCAGTGGCATGGCCATGAGACAGGCCAGTGTTGGGATACGGTGTCTGCTCCCTTGGGAGGGACTGGCCATGGGAAAGGAGGGTCTCGTACACCATGCAAGATCAGGCTGACCAGGGATGGATCCTTCATTCATCCACAAAATTTCAATGTCTCCTTAATCAGAATGTGAAATAGAACTGTGAAATTCTGTAAGATTAGTCTCCTGAAAGCCTCACTTGGTATCAACCACTACCAAAGGAAGATATCACCTAACTGCATCACCTGAGGGCACGTATCCAAACCACTTCAACAGATTTCTGCCTAACCTGTTCTCCAGACTCCCATCCTGCAGGTTTTCTCAACAGCTTGTCTTTAATTTTGCCACTTCCCTAAAAGTTCAAACATTTATCCTACCACCCAGCTTAAATCCTTGCCTGATGTCTTCTTGCATCTCTCGGCGGTCACGGAGTAAAACCAATTGTCATGCTTTTTAAAGCAACTTTTTATATACTGAGTGACTTGCGTTTCCTTCTGTATTTTTAGGCCAAACAAATCAATTCCTTCCATCTTCCATTACAGCTTATATTTGCTAAACCCCCTATTCTTGTCCCTCCCCTCTGGGCTCTTTCCCATCTGCCTACATCTTTCCTACAGAGCATGCTTCCAGTTTTGGTCACGGTATTTAGAGGCTGGCTGAAGTCAGGATGTATCACATGGATTGCCATATTTAAGAGCAAAAGAAGCTCCTGTTTTCAATGCAGTATGTCAAACCAGAGAGATTAACCTACCGCATTCAGAGCTGGCATTTCTCTGCCTCCAGCAGCCCTATCTGAGGCTCATAAGCAAATCA
>NW_010309044.1:0-6450 GCF_000700745.2 Antrostomus carolinensis
GCCGGCCCCTGCTCGTGGCAGCCTGCTGTCACCTTCCCTCCTGGCAATGGGGAATGGACTCTCGGACCAGACGCCGATCCTCTCCAGCCTGCCTTCTTTCCAGAGTTTCCACATTGTCATCTTGGGGCTGGACTCTGCTGGAAAGACGACGGTGCTCTACAGACTGCAGTTCAATGAGTTCGTCAACACTGTCCCCACTAAAGGATTTAATACGGAGAAAATCAAAGTGACTCTGGGCAACTCGAAAACGGTCACTTTCCACTTCTGGGATGTAGGTGGCCAGGAGAAGCTAAGGCCGCTGTGGAAGTCGTACACAAGGTGCACCGATGGCATTGTGTTTGTGGTGGACTCTGTCGATGTTGAGAGAATGGAGGAGGCCAAAACAGAACTTCATAAAATTACTAGGATATCTGAAAATCAAGGAGTGCCTGTCCTTATCATTGCTAACAAGCAGGACTTGAGGAACTCTCTCTCCCTTTCTGAAATTGAGAAGATGTTAGCAATGAGTGAGCTGAGTTCTTCGACTCCCTGGCATTTGCAGCCTACCTGTGCAATCATTGGCGATGGACTCAAAGAGGGACTGGAGAAACTACACGATATGATAATTAAGCGAAGGAAAATGTTGAGGCAGCAGAAAAAGAAGAGATGAGTTCTGTTTTGACCTTTCTGTTTTAGAGTAGTTACATGGTCAAAATTTGACGTAAGACAGCTTCCAAACCCAGGCCTGCTCGTTTGGATGCCGTTAAGCTTAGTTAGTTAAACAATCAGTTGCACAACCTTACTGTGTAGAAGGCTGTGCAGTTATGAAACTTTTTTTTTTTCTAGTCTCTTCTGAGTTTTATGGCTCTGCATTATTTCAGAAGCCCTAATAGATGATGTAATACTATCAGGAAATGGATGGATAGGTGGGTATATGTGACATGGATGTCTAAATAGCCAAATAAAATGAGGGTTTTCTGCTTAGCATTGTATTCATATGTTTGAGGGTGCCCTCTGCAAGCAGTTTGCATTGGAGGTGTTCTGTGTTTTTTAAACTTCTAATGCTCGTAAGTGGAGTGTGTAGGTGAACATTATACAGCTTTAAAAACACGTATGAAGCTAGTAACTCATTATTTTGAGAGGCTTTGTTTTATCTTGTTTGGGTATTTCTATGAAAGCTTGGCTACATGTGTAGTTTTTTTTTAATTTGGCACTTTTTGGGATTTAATCATGTTCAGTTCAAATACTTGAAATTTAAGTGCTGTGGATTCTTCAACTGAGAAAAAGAAGACTTTTTGACAAGTAAGAAATGTAAACAACATGCTGGAGCATGGAAAAGTGGTTTCCCAATATATAGCATGTTTTTTTGGTATGTAAGGTTTTTATTTTTTTAGAAGTAGCCATTCATCACTATAATCAGGTTTAAACTATTACTCAAAATTAGTAATTTATTTTTGAATTATTAGTATTATGTCCTCCTACTATCAAATTAAAAGTAAATTAATTGCAGTAAAGGAGCTACGAAGAGCAACTCTGGCTGTTGTGGTTCTAACCAGTGCAGCGTTCTTTGCTCTGCTGGTGACTTTTGGCAATAAAACAAAATTATAATGAAGTAAAGATGGAGTTAAAATTAGCAGAGCACATCTCGTATTTCCCCAAAATACCCCATTTTATTAAGGTGGTATTGCTATGTCACTTTCAATGTACGCTTTTTATCGTGACTCTTAAAAGTATTTTGTGGTTAGGAATGTAATAATGCTTTATACACTCAAAACATTTGACACTACTGTGGGTGGGGATCGGGGCGGGGGGGCAGTAGGGGAAGATTATTTCAAGATGGGCCTGTGTTCTGCTTTAATTATGCTTTAAGCTGTTCTTGTTTACAGAGTGTGCAAACAGTGTTAACTGGGCAGGATAGTGCTTGATGGAAAAGGGAGGGTAGTTTTTCTTACTGGTACAGAGCTTCAAGTGACTCTTTAGATTCTTGGCTAGCAATTAAAAGGGCTAAAAGAGAGCCTGAATTTTTAAGACTAACTTTAGTGGTGCTGTAAAAAATTCATCAGAATGTTAGATTATCTTTAAACATTTGTTGGAAATACCGGATTAAAAAAAAAAGTAAAAAAAAAAAAATAGCAACATCTATTTCCTCTTACTCAGCCAGCAAGGTAATACATTTTTCTTACTTGCTGCCGTGTATCAAGAGGATGACAGCTACAAACCTGAATGTCAATCAGTGTAACAGAGATATGTTTTAAAAAAAACCAAACAAACAACAAAAAACCACAACTTTTTAATCAGCAGCTGTTTGTCCAGGAGGTAACCAAAAATGCACTTTAGTGGCTTCAAGAACTGAAAGTGACAGCTGATTTTTTTTATGACATCTTAATCCTTTTTGAATAAACTGAAGTAGCTTCCAGTGGAGCTTTTGTATGTTGGTTATATATGTACCTGCACTGGTGACATTGTAAGTCACTTACTCAAGTAATGTCTATATTTATAGAAATGTGGATGACTTCTTAAACCTCAATAAACAATTCAAAACAAGACTGCAGAGAAAAGGTGTCTGACTTCTTGTAGTGCAGCAGTACGTTCTTATCAACCTCTGTGCATGTATTGATTCTAGTAACAGTAGAGCTATTTCTGTGGTTGAAAACCAAAGTCTTATAAATGTGATGAGGCTCAGAAATGTCATGGTGTTATAAATTGCAGGTATCTCAGTAAAAACTTTAAATCAATGGCATGTCTGTATATTCACAGAAGAAGTATTAACTGCAGTGACTCCTTTCTGAAGTGATGGATCTTGTGTAATTTGAAAAATCTTCTATATAGCTGAACCTATTTTGTGTTACGTGCAACACTTAAAAGGTGATGTTGGGCATTTATCACGTGTACTCACAGGTGGTACTTACTTTAGTATCTTTGGGATCATATATCTGAAGCTGTCTGAGGGATTCACAAGTACTTAAACCTTGGGTGAATTTTCTCCTCAGATTTTACAGCAGCAAGTAGAATGTGGCAAGAGATATGGAAGCTTCTAGTTAATTTCAGGACCTGAACACAGACAAGGCAAACCTCATCTAGAAGCCTGCAAATCAAAATTGTTAAGTTTGAACAAGAATATCCAAACCTATTTCTCTTAAAACTCTGATGTTTTCATCTCCATTCATGTAACCTCAAAATGTACTAACAGTCTTGAGAAAGACCTATGTTAGCGATGCTGAGCCCTGTGAATTTGGAGTGTAAACGTTATAATCTGGCTAATATTTTTCCTTCCTATCAGGTGCACAGTACTACTAGGGTGAGGAAGGTGTATTTGTCAGGCTTCTATTTGGAATAGTTGAAAAGGCATTCTGCTTGAAAAAGTCAACCATATTTTGTTCTGCTTATTAAACATGCTAGTGTTTATCTGGTGACAGTCTCCCTAAACTCTTCTATGTATAAAAACTTAAGTGAATGATGTTAAATACAAAGTCATGAATGATCTGTACTCTAGCACTCTGAAGGAAGAAATTAGAGAAGGTAGAGAGTAGTGTTTCTAAAATGTAGTTGTTATGATGTGATATTGAATACTGACTTGGAAGTAGAAAATTTTGAGTGGGGGATGAGTTTTACGTTCAAGCTATATCTTTATCTGTACTAGAACTGTTTTGCTGGAATATTACAGTAACTATAAATACACAAATGTAGCTGTACCTCCAAAACTGTGTTTTGTATTGCTGTGATAAACTCTTCAACTATGAACAAAATGGTGATTGCAATAGAGCATTTGATATCTTAGCTGACTGAGTTTCTGCTGGTGTAGTTCTGTCAGCCTGTGATCACTGTTTTCCATACAATGAATTGACACTTCTGGCCTAAATACTGGTACGTGTAAGAAAACCTTTAGAGGAGCCGAATGAGCAGGTGTAATTTTGTTACAATGCTGGAGTTACACAACTTAAACCAAGTTTTGCTAAAATGGGCTACAAATGACACTGTTCTTCAAGGCAGTAGTCAAGTTAAATATCTTAAACTGCTGCTAATTTAAGGAATTGCATTGAAATAGGTGCAATGCTGTTAAAAACGAACAAGCCATGAGGTCTTGTAACCTTACCACTGTTGCCTTAGCTTACAAAAGTGGGTATGGCATTGCTGCAGCTGTTTGTGCGTGTGCAGTCATTTAAAGTTAACCAGCCTTCAGGATCTGGTCTGTTTTCTAGCTGTGTAGCTGTGTATTAGTTTATGACTGTTTCAGGTAGAAAAAGTACTGTCGATGGTGAGGCTCCTCCAAGTTCTTGACAGTGCTTTTAAGTTGTGTTGCACTGAATGTGCATTTATATTTGGGGGGAAAAAAAAAATTGTTTTCAACCAGGTGCTAGTTGAAACCTTTCTTTGTTCAGATTTTCATGGTTTATTGAGATGTGAATGATCCTTTCTGTAGAAAGCAGTACCCACAGTCAGTTCCCCAGCCTGACTTACACACGTGCTTCTGTACCACCTTACAGAGCGCTTGGGTCCTGCAGGAGTTTATTACCTGGGATGCAGTGGTCGCAGAGCAGCGATGAGCTGAAAGCAGTCTGGTCAGGTGGGGACTAGCAAGCGGGTCTGTGTGCAGACAGCCCTGCATTCTTGGGGGGTTGTCTGCATCTTCGCTCATTTGTTTACAGAGTGTTTGGCTGAAACGTGTTGTTGAGAGGAGAGTGTCACTCTTTGCATCAGAGGAGGATTTTAGGTAGTGCATTGATACTACAAAGAAGGACTTGGTAAGGCAGAGTATGGAAAATGTGGGCAATCTGGATACGCTACATATAGGGCCCTGACCCTAACATGCAATTTTGGTTCAACTGTGTGGATTGCAGTGCATGAAGGCTGGTAAACACGTGCTCATAATGCTGTCTTCCTTAACTTTGAGAGAGAAATCTGGGCATGAATTGGTGCTTTTTTGATTAGTGTTTTCACTTTACCGTTGGGTGACTCATCTTTTGAGATGGTCAGAGCTTACAGCCTGGCTCTGACATCTGAAAGCTTCATGTCCCTGAGCCAACACCACTCTTGTTGCTGCTAGAAGGGATGTACAGGGAGCTGTGAATGGGCATTGCCTCCTGTTTGTTTAGTCTGGGGGATAAGCAAAGCATTTCATTTATTTATTTATTTGTTTAAATCCTGAGTGACATCGGTATGTGAAGGCCTGCCCCTCTCATGCTGCTGCTCAGGCTGTGATTATTTTTAGGAGCAGTACAAGACTGCAGAGCTGTGTGGTTAAACTCTTGTGTGTGTTTTTGTTAAACTGAAGGGAAATACCCAGCCTGACTTTGCAGCAGGGTGACTCCTGGGGTTGTCGTACAGGCTCCCACAGCCATCCTACCTATCCAGGGACAAAATAAAGGGATGATACATACCTGATACCTTGTTGCTTTTCTTTAAAGCATTACTTGGTCTTCTTAAACCAGCTATAAAGAAGCAAAAAATGCTGCTTCAAAGACCTAGCTGAAAAAAATCCGAAACAGCACATTAAGGGCCTGAGTTTCCTCCCTGTCAGCGTCCTGTTATATTGGTGCTGGCGGTGAGTGATCTGAGGCACCACTTGTGCGGTGGCTGGGTGACGCTGCTGGCAGTCTGCCTGCTTGCCACGGGGCCTGGCGAACGGCACAGTCACCGAGTATTCACATAATGGTTTTATTCCATGGCAAACCCAAAATCTAAGGAGAAAACATAGGCAGGGAGGTCAGACAGTGCTTCCAGACTGATACTAAATACTTGCTTGCAAACAGCTCGGGAAGGTAAGAGTTGATAATCCCTGAGCTGTGAAGATTATGATTTCTTAATTCCAGCTATATTTACACAGCTGCTAATGATGTCAGAATCGTTATAAAGGAGAAGGTCGAGTACAGTTGGCTGTGGGGTGTGTGGAGGGAGAGAGGATTTGCAACTGTTGGGTTTTCCTAGCTTTTCAAGACACATTGAGCCCTAAGGGAAATGGATATACTTTCAGGCTGCTTAATTGGTTTAAAATCTTTATTGTTTTATGCACTGTAGTTTTCCTATTGCTGAAATGAAACAATGCGTCATTTAAGAAAGCCACCTAATCACTGCATTAATCTCCGAGTCCACTGACGAAGGAGAAGTTAGCAGGGGTGCTGAGCCTTCTTAAACGTGCTGAGGGCTCCCGGCTGACTCACAAGCTGCTGTATATCAAGGTCTTTTCTAAAAACAGCAGGATGGTAGAACTTAGGTCAGGTGAGGTAAAGGTGTGAAGCCTGATACCTCAGACATCACACAGAGTCCAGAGGTACCACCAACCCTATAACTGCTTATCTTCTGTTACCACTTTATGAATGCTAAATAAGAATAATTTCCTTTGGGGCATAACATTTTCATCCCTTTCCCATTCCAATGTCATTTGCCCTGAAAGCTTTAACAGGTTTTGATATTGGAACATCATTGACTTCGGTGTCACAAGGATGAATTCGTGAGTGAAGAGGGTCAGGAAAG
>NW_010309044.1:6476-22272 GCF_000700745.2 Antrostomus carolinensis
AAAACCAGTCTATTTGTAAAGCTGGCTTAACATGGACAAAGATGACCTAAAAGAAGGAAATTTTCTAAAAATATCTTCTTGTTTCTAACATTAGCTGAACTCCACTGGTCTTGCAATTATTGGACGCTGTTGTAGGCATGGGCTGCTGCTGGTTTTTTGACACCAGTTGCATGATGATCTCTAAGATGCCTTCAGCCATTTGCAGACCATGAGTGTAAGGTCTCCACATTAATACTGAATTTATGCATCCATGATGTATGTTTTTAGCTGTCTATTTGAGGTGTTTCTCTGGGTCAATTTAGTTTCTCAAAGAAACCTGATCCTTTGTGAAGCATAGGTTAATGTATCAATGTTTCTGCAAACACAGTTTATTCCTATTTGGTTCCTGTTATAAGTAATACAGTAAAATGGCAATCTACGGATTATTAGTAGCACTATTTCCCTTGAACTCCAGCTATTAAGTTTCTATTTGAATCAGAGATATATATTCCATTTTTCTTGATTATACTGTATTTTGTATAGGAGCTGAATTGTGCTAAACTCAGAAATACTGGTCTCCCTGATTTTAATTAGCTTAGAAAATTGACTTGAACTTTTAAAGTCACTGTAATTCAGTTGTAATCAGTCAAGTTATGCTGGAGACAAATGGGATTCATGGATTGAGCCCACACTGATGCTTTTTGGCAGATCTCATGTTGACACGATACACATCCCTCACTTGTATGCTATAGTAGCACCGGGACCAGCAAACTATTTCTATATGATTCAGCAACTGTGTCTCTGCCACTGTCATATAACTTACTTATATACAATGTTTGCTTATGTCCTGCTATTGCTGTAATTATGACAGAGGACTGTTTGAAAAAAATCTGTACAAAGACTCAGCTGTACATTGCAACATTAAAACAAATACATCAAACTACATAAAGTACTGGAGTTAATGCTGAAAGCTGGAAGTTTGGTACTGGGAATTGGTACATCCACCCCAGCCACTGAGCACTGCTTATTTTATCACTGAAATCTCTTCATCTATGTGTAAAGCAAGAACCTCATAGTTGCTCTTACATTTAAGTTCATGCTTAAAAGTGTTGTGAAATATTAACATATTACAGAAATACAGCGTAATGGAAAGTAACAGAAAGACTGTAATAGTAACTCAGATTTTTTGATTGATTTGTAACTTATTTGTGTTCAATAGTTAGGCATCAGGAAATTGTACCATTTAAAAAGTAATGCATTTGAGAGTTTAAAAATACGAGTTCAACTTATTGTATTATCTCTGAGCGCATGAGCTTCAGCTTCATGGAAAACAAAAATATTACCATAGTTGAAAGTAATAATGTATTTCATTTTCATTAGTGAATAAATATTCATAAACTGGATCATCTGTACCTGATTTTTGTCTGCATTTGACCATAACTATTAAGCAAAAGTAGTCAAAAATATTTGGTTTTATGTTTGAATTAAATTTTGATGAATATATGGTCTTCCAAATCAGGCATGTGGAAGTTTTCAAGCAAAGGTGATTTGCAAAGATCTTGAATTATCTTAAAATAAGCTTTTATTTGGAATAGTAACAAAAATGGCTGGAAATTCCTTTGAAAAGATAGCTTTATTTTATGTAGTACAGTGGGAGAAGTATGTTCGAGTGATTTCAGACCTCAGGATTCAGAGGGTCTCCTGTTCTCACTGCCTTTCTTGGCTGTAATGAATCAGTCTACACAGGATGTGGCTGCTAACAGATGATAATGCAAAGTGAAGGGCTGGGCCTTGAAAAGCCCCAGGGTGGCTCAGCGTGGTGCTGAGTTCTCACGAAGAGCTGATTGCTTTCCAAAAATAAGAACAGGAACTAGGGCAGATAAATCTATGTAAAATGCACTTTCCACACTTACACATTCATAACAATTTAGTATTTTCAACATTATGGAGCTTTATATGTTGATTACATACATAATCCACCTAGGCACACACACCTACCTACACACACTTCTGTTGTATTCTTGCAAACCCTGTTTGTGAGAATTTCTCTGGGATCCTGTTTTGTGGGTGTAACCTGAGAATATATAAATAGATTCAGGTTTTTCCATCATTTAAACCCAAATGCAACTGTAAACATGACAGCACTAGAAATATGACTCTTTGAAATAATTTCCTCTGGTTTAAATATTTCATTTTATTAGGATAAAGTAATGTGGCCTGTTCACACTGCATATGAACTATGCTGCAGTTGTGGCATAACCACTGCTTGGAGTTCAGGTTGTGTCAGCACTTCTTTTATAAATATAAATCCTTATTTTAGAAGCTTAACAACCTAAAAAGCCTTGAAATTTCACACTTCTCTGAAACGTGGCACAGAGTATTAATTTTGCCTTTTACCACATTAAATAAAAATATATATTTGAGGGGAACACAAATAAACAAAAAATAAGCTTATTGTGTTTTGCTGCTTTTTCTATCTCAAAGTCAATTTTGTTAATTGAAATGAAATGGTGCAAACTCACAGTTCCAAATGGAAACCTTTGAAAACTTTTTCTTAAGTTAAAAGTTGCAATCATTAGTGTTTGCAAATCAGACCTACACACACAAAACTGCAGAGCTCGCTCATGGTGAGTGAAATTCTCTCATCAGTGTCAGTAGAGCTATTCCTATACATTAACAGTTGTAGGACTGGACATATACAGAGAACAGAAACATGGACATATCTTCCCTTAGTTTCTTTAATATATAATTTCAGTCCTATTATTCTCTAAGTACATTTTCTTAGCAGTGGTAATGTACAAAAGTAGATCAAATGCAGGGTTTTCTCTGTCTTTTGGAAAAGCCTGTGCTTGTAAAATTTCCAAGCTGTTTTCTGAAGTATCAAAAAAAGAAAAACTGGAGAAGGCTCTAGTCTCAGTAGAAGTGCTGAATCTTTTGATGTTTGCTTACCCCATCTAGATAACCCTGAGATTATCCTGAGGGTTACTAAGGGCATAGCTTGCTTGGGCATAATATCTTCTTGCATAAAAAACCCCATTTTTTCTTAAAGGTAGAACTAATACAGGGATCCTGTATTAATGATGGTTTTAGTCTGACCTAAATCACTTCTGGTTTTTTCCTTATGGATTCACTTAAGCATCTGCATGGGGCATGTAGAATACAGCTGTTTGAATCCAGTATTTTATCTTCCCTTTGCATTCATTTTAGCTGTGTGTACATGCCTGCACAAAGCAGCTCTTGCACTTCCTTACCAGGGAGCATTGATTTGCTCAGAAGACATGCTCTTCAATCTTACTTTGCTCAGGCACTTTTATAGAGAGCACAAACCCTACATAGTCTGAAAAACCAAAAAAGATTATTTTTTTCCCCCTTCTTTTTAAATAGCAACTCTCACTTTCAGTGGGAGTTCAGTCATAATTATCTATTTTGTGTTGGAAAATCCTTACTCACTTGAAGTGCTTTGGGTTAAGTTTAGAGTACCCTTCCACTCAACCTGATTTCCTTTTCTTATTTACCTCCCTAAGGAAAGTTTACCACATCTAGAGTGCCCTTCCAGGAACAGTGCTGTGGGTTTACAGTATAATACAGGCACAACAATTCGGGTTCATTTTTACCTAGTATTAGACCTCTAAAAATTAGGCATTCTTGTCCAATTTAGGCATCTCTAGATCTTTCTTACAGTTAATGGAAAGAATTGTGTTTGTCTATGGTTTAATTCATCTTAGTTCACGAGTGATATCTAAGGCAGGTCAGATAAATCACCCTGTGGTGTGGCTTGTTTCTCTCTCTCTGCTCTACAGAAAGCATAAGCTGATTAACTCAAATATAGACACCTGCCTTTTTCACAAACTGTCTATATTTATATCCTAAATGATAGCCCCAAATCTGTGCCAGCTACTCTGCTGGAAAATGCAGGTGTCTGCTATTTGAAATCTGTGTCAATCGACAGCAGCTGAGAGGCTCCTGCAGTGCTTTTCCTTAGCAAAGCCACCCCACTGCTTCTGGGTGCTGGTCAATGACCACACTGTTAGTAGAAGGAAAATATAAAGACTGGTATATAAAATAATATATATTAAGAAAAAGCATAGTGAAAGCTTTTATTTACAGTGAAGACTACATTTCACAGTCTAGGTATTCTCACCAGAGAAATCAGTAAACCAAATTATTTCCTCTTAGTGTTTTATGGCTCAGTCAAACTACTTGTGTATGCAAAGGTAGATTTTTCATTGAATTCAGTGGGAGTGAGATAAGGCTGTAGAACTGTGCAACAAAACTGCAATCCAGGAAAGTTTTTAGATATCAAACTTAATGTTTCTTTTTTTGAAAATGTAAATAAATCCTCCTCACCTGCTATTTGATATTGTGACTGAGTCTAGCAACACCTGTGCCTGCTCCTGCATGTGTTGGGAATTGCAATCACTCTTATGTGACTACAGAAAAGCTACCAGCAATCAGGCTGAAATTGTTAGAAGATGAGAGGGATTTGTTAAAAGAAAGTTTGCTAGCTAGTATTTAAGAGTGACCTGAGCAGAGAAACAAGATTTGAGTAAGGAGTGCTGTAAGCAGATGAAGTTACAAATGGTTTTGGTGTCTCCAGGTCTCCTTCTGTCTAACAACAAGGTATGAGTAACTGATAGCCTTTCTGATAAGAAATTCATAAATTAGGAGGGGGTATGGAAAGGGGTCTCCCTGGTCTCTGTGTTGTGAAAATTGTAATAATTTGATGCTTTCTTAAGTATGTGTTATAGTAAAACTTCTTATTGGTTAAAGGGTTCAAAAAGCAATATAGCCAATGCTCTGAAATTACATGTAATTTATTTCTTTAGGAAGCCAAACTGGGAGGTATAGTAGAAGGAAGGGACTTAGAAAGTCAAGATCTTAGGGTATGGTGCTATGAGCTTTGATGTTTGGTGAATGACTAAACTGAGCATATTGTGTACTTCTGTAGTCCTGGGGAGAACTGTGAGACTTTGTTTTGTTGAGGTACTTGCTTGATCTTAAAAAGAAAGCTGTTTTGCAGACTTACTGGTAGAGCTGCATCCCCTAAATCACCATATCATCATGTGAAAGCACAATAAGGGTGTATCTCCTGAAGGCTTGTTATCTCTGATGTGAGACCAGGTGCTATGATGTCCTATCAGTTATCTCTAGTGAGAAAATAACTGTACATAGACTCCAAAGCAGATATTATCTGCTTCTGTAAACATCCTGTTCACTCTGTGTATTGTGTGGATTAAACAGGGGTGGTGAAGACAGCTAAACTGGAACTGAGACTGATGCTTAAAAGCTGCATTGTACCTGTTAGCTTGCTTTCTCTCTTCCCCCACAGATGTATGTAGAAACCATTTACCTACTGCTTCTTAGGCCAGTGGCAGTGAATTAATAATGCATAGCACAGTGCAACTATTTACTAGTGCTGAATTTGCTGGGATTCAAGTTTTCAGTCCTGAAGAAGAAGAGGTTGGTGCAGGGGTTTGGTCCTGTAGAGGACCAATGAGGCTAAACATAGGTGTTTTGGGTAGAGTGGTTAGGAGATTCACTGTTCCTCAGATGGGAATCTGGCAAGTGTTCATCTCATTTCTAATATGTGTAGTGATGTTGTTTGTTTGGGCCATTGATTTTTTTTTTGAGACTTCTGTGATTATTATTACAAATTGCAATGTAGAGATGTGTGAACAAATACTTAAACTTAAAACTAACAAAAAAAAAACCCACAAAAATGCAATCTGCAAGAAGATATGGCAATGTTTGTAAGCTATTTTTTTCTTTTTTTTTTAAAGCTATTGAATGTGGCTGTAAACAGTAGTTGGTAGGCAATAAGTTAATTACAGAAATTTTGTTATATGTGTTTATTTGGCCCTAATAACTGCCTTCTAATAAATGAATTTCAGTAAGCAAGTGACTCCAGGTTTTGTTTGGTAATAGTAATGGTTCATAGGGTGGTATATGTGTGGGTTTGGGTATGGTTTTTTTGCTTGTTTTGTTTCTGTGCAAAGTGAACTACAGTGGTACTCCTTCTGTCAAGCCATTCAGTTCATTCAGTGGCCTTCAGCAGTAAAGCTCCATGGATGCTCTCTGGAACAGGGCTGGTGAGCTAGGCAGCAAACATGGGAGAGCTCCTTTTATTCATTGTGCTGAGTTGAAGTAGGTGTTGGGTTACTCTTGTTGCAAAGACAAGGATTGTGTGCTAGCAGCCAAGAACCCTCCTTTTGACAGGCTGTAGACTTGCTTGAGCTCTGGGAGTCTGTGTTACCCAGCCTGGTGGTGAGAATCCCCCAAACAGTGTGTTCTAAGCAATAAAAACCTCTTATAGTGCCAACAGCAGTTCAGTGTGAGTGAGGATCCAGTTTGTGTATTCCCCCTTGCACCTTGGGCTCATGTCCTGTGCAAGTGATGATGTTGGGCTCTAACATGTTTCCATCCATGTCCTGTACTGTGATTCTGAAAAGCTCACTTTAAATCCTAATGCAGATCAAATAACCCTGTATACAAGAAAACTGATGAATTTTCTCCCTCTTTCTTGCCTTTAAAAGCTCAAAGAGAACACTGAGGGTGTTGCAGTAACCTTGCTACTCTTCCATAAGGAGTGTAAAAACAGAATAGGATCTCTTGAGAAATATTTTGATAGGGAGACTAATGACTAATCTGTTGTTACTGTCTTTGAAGAGCCCTTTGCTGCATTTCTTTGGTTGTCAGTGGCATCTAGAGCTAGGAACTGTCAGAGCTGATGTCTCTGTGTGTGCAGAGAAATGCCACTCATATCGGCCTCCTCTTCTTGACCAGCCAGAGGCTTTGTTTGACCTCTGTGGGCTCTGAAAGGTGCTGTGCTGCTCTTCAAATCTCTCCTGGGGAAAGCAGTTGAAGTAACTTTGACATAGACTATTGCATAATGATAGGAGTTAAACATTTCTACCTCTCCAAAGGACTGGTAGTAGGGTGGTTGTTGCTGCCAGGGGTAGGTGCCAATGCATAACTTTCTGTGCACCATGGTGCTCTGTTTCAGTTTGTGCTGGTTTGGTGAAATGATCTAAATTTTGCTGAAGTTGGCATGGAAAAAGCAGTGAATGTCCCTTTCGTTTCCTATTTGGATACTTTCACTGGTCACTCTTGGGCTAGTAGGTGTTTGGAGAGGCTCTTGGTTACAGATGGACTTATGCTCTCCTCCAGGGAAATAGAGCACAAAGCAGGGGGAGTGGGGACACTCAGGAAGCCCCTGCCCCTGGGTGATGGGACTGGAGGTGCTGTCCTGATCTTGCTGGGATAGAATCACAGGCCAGCCATGGCCTGCAGGCCCTGAGCAGTTTTGAATCAGGCAGGTGCTCAGGCTATCAGGGGCAAGAGCCAGGACAGCTGAACCAAGATGGCCAACAGGTGTATCCCATACACTAAATGTCATGCTCATTGTAAAGGGGGTAATTTACTACAGAGGAGAAGCTACTTCTGCTTTTTCTCCTGCTTCTCCTCTCAAGGGTTGCCATCTCTGGAGGTGCTTGCTCATCATTCTGCTCCTGAGGACTGCTCTTCTGTTTATTGTGACTGCCGTACATTCACTGGGCTGAGTATAGCCTTGTATTCGTTACACTGGCATTAGTATTATTATCGGTTTTGCTATGTCATTAAGTCTGTTTCACTTCAACCCATTGGCTTACTCTCCTTTTCCTGATTTTTTTCCCTTCTCAGCTGGGGAGGTGTCATTGGGTGATAGAGCAATTGTGATTCTTTAGCCCTGGATACGGGCTAAACATAGACAAAGTGATGTCCCAGTAAAACCAGTGTCACCAGGCTCTCCTGCCCTTCCTTCCCTCTCCTTAGTAAAGCTTCAGGTCTCCTGTGCCAGCATGCTGGTGTGCAGCCACGGTATGCTGTGGCTTGAGGAGGAGGCCCTGTGGTTCCAACTTCTCTGCTCCTATAAAGCAGTCATGCCTTGGGAGGTGTGGCAGAGCCTAGCCTGAGTATTCGCTCCTCAGCAGTCTTACCTCGAGAGCCTGATGAGTATAAAGGGCTGGAACAAGCTGGGGATGAGGTAGATGTCATGTGTAATTCTTCTGCCCAGCCTTGGTAGGCAGGGATGGAGACCAGCTTCATGCAGATCTTACTCTGGGGATGTTTGCAAGCTAAAATAAATTGTTCTTGCTTTGGGAACTGTTCAGATGCAGACATCAGGCAGAGCCCAATTATTTTTTTTCTTGTTGGGTCCCACTCACCCCTCTCCTTTCTAATAATCAACAGGGAGTAAAACACTTCCTCTGGTGGGAGTGCAGAGATGAGCCAAGCCTGATTCTTGCCCTGAACAGTGGGTCCCAGTGCAGCTTGTGGCTCTGAAACACTTCCATGGCGCAGCCCCATGGGGCTGCTGCCTCCTCTTCTGCAAGCCCTGGACACTGTAGCTGGTGTGATGTTGCCTTAGGGTTCTCTGGAAGAGAGGGGGAAGATGGGTGTGCTGTTCCTCGCTGCCTGTCCAAGGCATGTGGAGGTGTCTGGTCCAGGCAGTACATACGTGATACCTTCTCCTAGGGCTTTAACAAAACCCAGAGCTATTTCTGTGGTTTGTAGCATGTGCCTGGTCTTGTTATGGCAAGTTCCTTCGATGTCTCCTCTTAGATGCTTTTCTAAGTGGCTTCCAAGTATTAACGACTTCTAAATTTATTCACTGTGCTGAAGCGAAAGGGATATAACCCAGGGGAGTGCTGCTTCTCCTAGGGGAATGTTGTTGGTATAAAGGCTTTCCTGTAGCCAATGTTTGCAGTCTTTTAAGAAGGATATTTCTGGTATTAGCATTACCTTATCAGTTGTTTTGTTTTTGTTTTTTTTTTAAATGATCCTTAAAAGTAACTTGGGGTTTTTATTCAACCTTTGGATTATGGTCTATCTATCTATTTATTTATTAAGCTCTCTTCCAATATTAAGGCTGGAGTTTTTATTTAAGTGGGGTGTCTGACTCACAGGATGAGGCAGAAGAGTTTAAAAAAAAATAATTAAAATGTAAATTACTAGATTCTTTGGCTATATATTTATGGTAAGAAGTATTCAGTAAGAATGTTGCCTTGGATCCTGTAGTTGTGTTGGCAGTTACCTATGCAGCTGTATCATGGCCCTTACAGTGAGCTGATCTGGCTTCAGTAAAATCTCTGGGTTATCTTCCAATTTATCAGCTCAGACAGCAGCTGGCTGGACTCTGTGCCAGCATAACTGGAGGGGGCTGTGCAGCGATTCAGAAGATGGGGCTGAAAAGTGGCAGTACCTTAAATTAGGTCTATTGCTGCTGAAGAATTCTGGATCGTGAATTAGAGCTTTGATGCTTGCAAAGTAACAACAATATGCACAAAACAATTCAAAGAAATTGTACTTTTTTGTTTGTTTTGAAAAGCTGCAAAATAATATACAGACTAAAGGATTCCTAGGTAGATGTCATTGGTCTAACTGGCTGCCATCACCAGAATAAAGAGCTGAAACTGCTTTAAGCTGAACTAAGAGGTGAACCTCAGTTCTTAACTGTCTTTTGTCGACAAAGGTTTCTTACAATTGCTGTTTTGGTATTTTCTAGGACACATTTACTTCTGATAATCACTGTACAGTGTACTGATGACTTTTTTTTTTTTGTCTCAAAGCAACAATTCTAAGTTTCTGAAAATTTACTGAGTTTGCACTTGCTATATTTATTTACGGTGATTCACTCTGATTCATTGATCAAAATACAAGCTTGTTTCTGCAGAACAGGGAAATTTTGTATACTATAATGTTATAAGCCTGCTTTAAGCTTCAAAACAACTATCTGGAAAGCAATAGTGAAATCAGAGAGTGGAAACTCTTATTATGTTTAATTTCTGGGGTACTAGGAAGTTTGTGAAGTCAATTACAAGATGTGATGACTGTCAAAGAGTTGGAAAATCTTTTTTGTGGGTGTTTTTTTTGTGGTGTGGTTTTGTTTTTGGGTCGTTTTGTTGTGTGTGATAGCCTCTCCCCCTAAGATAAGAACTTGATTCTCCTCTGAAGGCTGGCAAAGAAAGCCTGGAGGCTTCATGGTGGCTCAGGTCAAGGAATTGTCTGTTCTCAGGTTCATGCTACAGCACCTCAGCTTGCTTGAATATTTCTTGATGTGGTGCATAAGAAAAACTGGCCTTGATCTTAATAGTACCTATGCTTCTTCCCTTCCCTCTTGTTCCTCACACCAATGCTGTAGGGGAAAATATGTGATGCCTTAGAAATGTCATGCTTACTTAACTAATTCCTAGGTACCTTATCTTTAACCTTTGTTTCTTCAATTAGTGTCGGGTTGTTCAACATATGCAATACCTGATTTGAATATTAAGCAATATTTCATCTTAAATTCTGATGTGAAATTCTGTCTTTAAATTTCATATTCAACTTCTGAAGTTATACTGTCAACTGACAGCTTCTCAAATTATCTTGGTCAGCTCAGTTCTTTGCTAGAGAATGTTAGACATGTATGAAAGCTTGTGGTGATAATGAAGCAAATGTCACTTTTACTTCCAGTTTCATTACGTTTTCAAATGCTTAAAGTGAGACATTATTTGGTTGGCTCAGACTGTTTATTTTCATTTCAGAAGGAGGTGAGCCGTAGCTGCTTTTGAGATGGATATAAATAACTCAGAAAGATACAGTAATGGCAAGGTTAGCTACTGTCAGTTTGTCAGATTCTTGGATTAGTAATTAGATTACCCAATAACACTGAGGAGGAGGATGCAATTGATCTCCCCTGGCATAACAGCCTTGCTATTCCCTCCCTCCACGTGCTGGCCAGGCAGACCATGAGGCAAGGGCAGCAGTGGCTGCTCCCACGTCTGGGAAATACCAGTGTACCAGAAGGCTGCTGCATCTGGGCTTCTGGACAGACCAAAGAGCTGCCTGTAAGGTGGCACTTTCTGCAAGGTGCCTTGAATAGTTTGGGTGCCCTCCCTACAGTGTGACAAGGTGCTTTGGCAGAGAGCATCTGTCTGTCTTGCTGGTCACCTCTGACCCATGGGAACAGATGACTCGCTGCTGAGGCCTCTCCAACACTGGTGACTAAACTGGAACTTACGCAGATGAGCTCCCTCTTTCATGGTAAACCATCCTCTTGCTTCCTGTGGGTGGATTTATTGGGGTTTAAAGGACGGGGTGTGTGTACTTAAGGAAGTTTCAGCCTCTTCACTTCCTTCTAAATTAACACCTTGTTGTGACAGCACTAGGATCTTGGGCTGTCCTTGATGGATGCTGCAGGCTTCCCAGCCTCCCTGGCAATGCTGCCAGCCAGGGGAGCTGCCTGCAGCCCGCAGCATCCCTCTTAACCCTGCCCAGCCAGACCTTGACGTGGGGCTCACTGTAGCACTGCTTGCATCAGACCAGAAACCTGAGCTTATATGTGGAAAACAGTAATAATGTATTTGTTGTTTAATAAGTGGAAACAATCACAACTCACATTTGGTCCCCCATAGCCTTTTGTCTAGTCTTGCATTTTGTATGTTTATTTAAACAGAAATAGATAGATTATGATGTTCTGCTGAATTGCCTAAAGTGAAAGCAGTCTTAGCTGAGGGATGTGACTTGCCTTTAAATCTGGCCAACTCTATTGTGATCTCTGTGTCTCTTTGGGTAGTAAAATGACAAAAGATCTTGAAATGACTGAAAACAAGCCTGCTGAGACTTAAAATATAATAAAAGCTGGTATGATTATCTTTATTATCCTAATTGCCTGTCTTGTGATGTACAGGCAAATATCTTACAGTTCAGTTGAGCTATGTTCTGCTTAGTCTGGCATTGTATTAGGTAATTGGGGTTTTTTTTGGTCACACTTTATAAATCAGGAATTTGTCCTCAGTAGAATTGATAGATGACTGATAGATGCCATAGTCTTGTTACATATGTGAGTAGCATGTCTTAAGGCTACTTCAAGGCTTTGCCATCTTTATGTATATCACTATGAAGAACTGAACTTAGGGTAGTATAACGCTATCTGTTAATTGTTTGGTAACTCCTTAGTATAAGGAGATGTTCATATATACTTTGTGAAGCGTGGTCACTTCTTTAAAGCACTCAAATTCCTAAAGCAGATTTTATTAATGGTAAAACATATATAAATGAAACTTCTAGGAAATTTTCTAGAATTTTATAGTTTCCAACAATTATGTTAAGGTTTATCATGATTAGGTACTCCCTTGATACCTACTCAGACCATGCTTGGACAATAAAAAGAAACAGTACCCACTTTGAAGTTTACAGACTATTTGCTAGACTTGAAATTAGTGGGAGGGCATTGAGGAAAAACAGGGATAGCTGGAGGAAAGAACAAAGGCTGTGCTTGAGTGGTTGTGTGGCTTACGTCACTTTAAGTAAACAGGGTGGTGCTGCTAAGCCTTCTGACTTTGTAGTTGTAAGGATACGTGCCTCTTGTACCATGCCAAACCATCCCACTGATAGAGAAGTTAACTTGTTCTCCATCTACCTGTCATCTTGCCAAAAAGCAATGTGTAGATTGTGATGTGGGGATAAGATCAAATATAAGGCATCAGTACTGCCTTTGGGAATATTTCCCTTACTCCTTCTCGTGGGAGACTTGTCTGCTTGCTGTCCCCAGCTGCTAGTCTTACCGTTGCACTGTTAGTATTTCATACACCCTTTATTTTTGTAATCTTTTCTGCAGCAGTCATTCTTTGGTGGGGGGTAGGGGTATTAAAAAGGCAGACCTAACAAGGATGTAGTTCTACCTCTGTATCTATTGTTTCTTCTCTTATGTGCTGGGCTTTGTGTTCCATCTTTGAAACTTTACCTGGCAAAGCATCGATGCAGGATGACACCTTGGCAATGTTGTTACATGTACTGGTGTTGTAGACTTGATCACAAAAGAATAAATGCTTGTGCTGGTATAATTATGCTGGTGAGGTAAGTGAAGTTAAAGCATTATGCCACAACAAATGCTTTTGCTCATAATGTGAAGTTGCAGATAAGAAAGGACCTTCCAGTTTTACTAGTAAATCTTGGGTATGTCTGTGATCTTAGTGGGTCTTTCTTATCCTACTCAGTCTGAATCTGATCATATAAACTAATGGTGATAAACAGTTAGAAAAGATTAATTTTAAAGAGAAGATTTTCACTCTTCTTATCTGGAAAGCCTCTTTCCTTCTACAGTTTGTGAAGGCGTATGGGACCAATGCCGGTGCATCTGTTAGTACAGCTATAGCCACTTGCACGTATGGAGAAGTCTTTGTCGCTACCTAAGAAGTTTCTCTTTCCTTTCCAACATTCTTAACCTGTCATCTGCCATGGTGACTACAAAGATTTGCTCCGTTGAGCTGTTACAGTCTTGATGTTACTGCTTCACTGTGACCACTTGCTCCCATGGCTGTGTACAGTGGACTTGGGGCTGCTCTCCAAGCCTCATTTGTTGACCAAGTCTGGAATGCTGGGGTGGCTCTGGCACACCTGGGAGGAAAGGGTGGCAACATACCCCCCATACCATATACTTCATAGTACATGCCAGGGCATGGTGGAGGCAAAATCCTTTCAGCAGTGTCAGAGGACTGGCTCAGGCAGCTGTAATAGCCCAGGTTGTCTTTACAAAGGCCAAGCACTGCATGTTTTAAGGGCATGTGGGGACAGTAAGGAGCCTGAATGAAACTAGGTAATGCATCTGGATTTTAGGAAAACTGTGGCTGCTCAGTGCACTTAAAATAGTTAATTCTGGTTACCACTTCCTTCAGATGGACAGGTGAAAGTGTATAATCTCTTTGCTGCTGAACTTAAATTGGCTTCTGAGGCAATCTGTCTTTTCTGGACATCTTAAAGTGCAATAGACTTTGGGTTCCTTGTAGTAGCAGCCTTGGACTCCTACTTGCTCTGTCTGATGCAAATGACTACTAATGGTGTCCAGCACTGTGTGCACAGGCAGTTTTAAGTTGAGGAACTGATTCTGCAGCAGGTTAGCTGGCTAAACCTGACAGCTAGATTATATGAATCGTCATTCCTTGCTTAATGAAAACCAAAGTGAGCTGCTGAAATATCAGTCACACTGCCTGATGCCACCTCAGCTGATGTGACCACTTCTTTTTGGACGTAATCCAACAACTTTGCTTTAGCACTTGCCTGACAGTTGGTCTCTTTTTTCTTAGCTGTGATAAGGTACAAGTAGGTACTACTGTTACTACAGTAACGCTGTAATTGGATGTTCTAATAATAATGTGTTTATCTTAGAAACTGTATTTATTGTGAACAGTCTCATTTTAGCTAAGACCCTTTAAAAGTTAAAGTTTAAATTTATTGCACTGGAAGATGCTTTCTTGCAACAAATTTGGAAATATGAATAAATTGTGTGTGTGTGTAGAAGGAGTGTTGTTTGAAGAATGGTTTTTAAAAATAAGCTGGGTGTCTGAAATATCTGCATACAGCAAGCAATAAAAGCTATTAAACTGATTGTCATCTTGCTCTGGTTGGGCAAACAAAATGAACTAAACTGAAGAAGCCAGAACTGAAGTTTTGTGTCTGATTGAATACATGCAGACAAAGTAAAACATGTCTTTACTTACTTGCATATGCTTGCATCAAGGCTTGAATTTGAAATGGTATTGGAGGGGAAGTGGGTAGAAAAGAATGGGAGGCTTTCCACTGATTTCAGTGGGTGGTGACTCAGATTCTTGTTCTGTTCCCTCTTAGCAGAAAGACTCGCATGCAAGCTAAGGAACACCAGATCCTATCTTCTTCCTTTCTATCAGTACAAAGTGTCTGGGGCCTGCTACAGCATGAGCAGAAATAAGAAGTCCCACTGAAGCCTGTGGGCTATCTCCTTGTTAAGTAAATGCTGCCTCTCACAGATGGAGCTTTAGGCTATTAACCAAACTTGTTGAGCCCTGGGAATACTAATGAGCAACCGTGGTTAACACTGATGGAGACAGTTAAATAGACGGACTCTCAGGTTTACAAAGGCTAAGACTAGTTTTCCTCTGAAGGAATTTTTGACTCTGAAATCTCTTGTCCTTGGTTGGCCACTGACTGAATTGCTTAATTTTTGCAAACCAGCCTGTTTACCTTTTTTGGAGAGAGAAGTTCAGTTGTAGTGTGTGGGAATATTATTTTATTGCCAATTCATATTATATTGCTGGTGACTTTGTTCTCAGAATTGGGACAGCGCTTGGATTACTCTTGCTTTACAATAAATTAGTGACTGAAGCACAGAAGAAAGTATGTTAGAACTGTAATGGGAGCAGTAATCTCCTAATTAGTAGATCTAACTGGTCTATTTTGCATGAATGTTGTGCTTAAGAGCTACTTATGGACCTGTACATCATTGTGCAAAGGGCTATGCAAACACAGACCAAAATGTCAATACTCAGCCTTGTAATTTAAATGAGATTAATAGGAAGGAGAGGAATACAGGATGATGAAAAGTGTGAAGAATCAAAGGGAGTAGTGACCAGATGCTGGTGTGCTATGTGGCTTTGTGCAAGATCAGCATCCTTCAGAACTGGGATGCAACTATAGAATACTACTAATGAAACAAAACATGGGGGCAACTCTGGTTTCTGAGTCTTGCTAGTGCTGCCATCTAAATTAGACCCATTCCAATAGGAATACTGTGCTTTGAATATTATAGTGATTTTTTTTTTTTTTTTTTTTTTTTGAACCATAAACTTAAACTGTCTTAGAAAACCATGCTGAAGCCTCTCTATTCATAGCTTTTGTCCCTTGGAGACTGGAGTAGATAAGATGGTTCCAGAAGACATACTGCAATGAAACAGGGGTCTGTTTTCACTTCTGTTAGCTGAATGCTAATGCTGCTGACTTTGGAAAGAGGTGTTAGAATTCATGCAGGTGCAATGGCTTCACT
>NW_010309044.1:22287-29942 GCF_000700745.2 Antrostomus carolinensis
AGCAGTAACTAACTAAAACAGCCATCTGCCTTATGCCACAGTGATTGGTACTAATGTTACTGTGTGAAGATTGCTATAGGTAAAGAGAAGCCATGGTCTCTTTCTGCCCTAAGCAGGAAAGAACTGTTCTGAAAGCACAAAGTCTTTCCTTTGTCCTTTAAAGTTTTTTCTTGTTTTTTTTTTGTTTGTTGTGTTTTTTTGTTTTGTTTTGTTTTTTTGTTTGTTTTTTTGTTTGGTTTTTTTTTTTTTTTTTTAAGTTAAGGATTTGCTTGACTGGCTGGCTTGCACATAAATGGTTCTGAGACCATCCTGAGGTGATCTTATTGAAAGGATAGGGTAGGAAGGCTCTTGTCTCTCCTGCTGTTATTGTTTGTTTAGGTGTGTAGGCATTTCCTGCAAAGCTAGCTCAACACAGCAACTGGAGCCTGACCATGCAAACATCTGTAATGCAGGAAAGCTAAAAGTTCAAGCTGTTCTGCAGTTTGCCTAGTTTACTCTTTTAAACTTGGCAGTTTATAATATATTCTACCTGTTTGTGGACCCTGCTCAGATTCTTCAAGAGACTGGAATATTCCATCTTAAAAATAAACAGAAAGTAGGGGGAACCGAGTGCCTCTGAAAATGCTACTTCAAGTCATTTCTTCTCTCCTTTAGGTGAAAGAAACTTTGTGTGAAGTTATAGTCAACTATCTTCTTGTTTCCTGGACAATAACAGCCTGGGTATTGTCACTCGAGCTCATTGAATCAAACTCTTGCAGAGTGCCAGGTCCAATTCCCTGCTCAAAGCAGGGCCATCTCTGAAGTTGGGTACAGTTGCTCAGTCTTGCCCAGTGAACATCTCAAAGGACTGAGATTCTACAGCCTCCGTGGGCAGCCTGGTCTAGTATTTGGTCATCTTCACTTTGATCCCTCTCCTCCAAGGGAGCCAAGGGCTTTTGATGACGAACCATTTCAGCCTAATGGTCCAGACAGTTCTCTGCTTCCCTTACATGCCAGCCATCCAGCCCATACCTCTGTGACTTGGCTCACCTGGATGCTGAGGGAGACTGTTAAAAGCTTTGCTAGAGTCAAGGTAAATTATATCTACCACTCTTCCTTTGTTCAAAGTCACTCTCCTCTTCATAGAAGAAAATTGGGTCAGTCGAGCACTATTTTGTTTTGGCAGCTCCCTGTTGCCAGTTCTCCATGACCTTCTCATCCTTACTGTGCTTTGAAATAGCTTTGAAGACTTGCTCCACAGTCTTTCCAGGGACTGTGGTTAAGTCTGTGGTTTCCTAAGATCATCCTTCTTGAAGAGGAATGTGACACTTTTGGCTTTCTATAGTTACTGGGGCCTTCCTGAAATTGTCATGACTTTTTAAATGTGGTTGGGAGTGGTGTCTCAATGGTGCTGGTCAGCAGTCTCATTGGCCCAACTTGTCACATGAGCCCATAAAACCAGACAGATATTCAGTCTGCTCTCCTAGACTCTTTCATTAGGCAGAGGAACCAAAAGGCCTGAGACCAAACCTTACCAGTAAAGGCCTTTTCTGCTTCTGTTGCCATGAAGTCCCCCAGCCCATTCAGCAACAGAACCATGTTTCCTTTAAAATTGCTGCTGCTGATTCTATCAGGAGAAGCCCTTGTTGTTGCCTCTTGCATTTTTTTTACTAATTTTGGCTCCAGGGGAGCTTCAGCGTCCCTAGGAACATCTCTACGTAACCAGGCAATGTTCTTGTTTCTCTTCATCTTTCTACTTTCTGTGTGCTTCTGTGAGATCTTATAGACTCATTCAGGGCTGTGTTATAATTTTAGTTTTTAACTAACAAAGTAAAATACCTGCCTTGGGACTTTGTTTGGCTAAAGGTGATATTTTTAAGCTAGTGGGGTGGCTTTTTTTTTTTTTATTAGTCTTGTGAGAATACCCTGGTTGAGGTAACTTGCAGAGCTTGAGACTGAAGTCTTGTGTGGGCTGATAAAGTACTTGTAGATATGAAAAGGGACTGTTAAAGGTGATCTTAGTTTTGATGAGAACTTATGAATATTCACTTGCTTCTGAATTTAGTAGTTCTTTCTACATTGCAGCCTGTTGTGTATTGAATTTTTTGAGACATATTCTACACCCACTTTTCAGGTGTTGCCAACTCTCATTCTGATTAAAGGCATTGCCTGGCCATGTTACCTGAATTCTTTTGGCTTTATTCACATTAGCCTGAAGGTGAGGGGGAAGAAAAAGATGTAAACTTTAAGTGCTCCAAGTCAAAAGCCACAGCACATACCGGTGTGGTACAGGACAGCATCAGGGTAGGTCTTATAGCCTGGCTTCTGATGTTATGAGTCCAGTCACTCACTGCACAGCTGATGCTTCCACCACCACTCATGAGAAGAGGTTTAGCCTGTGCACTCCTTAACCCACTAACTTCATTTTGGTGTCTGTACAGCCTGCTGAAACACTTCTGGGTGCAGAATCTCCTGTCAGTAGACAGACATGACAGAAATTTTAAACTTCTCTGAGCTAGAATGACCATCAAACTAAGCTGTGTGTTACTTGACAGGTAGCTCTGTTGGAGTTGAAGGGCTGAATGAGAGTTTGGAGCTGTAATATGGCTCTTGATGTCTGGACATGTTTCACTGGCACTGATTTTTGCTTTATTTAGCTTGGGAAAACACACTACTCTGACATCCATTTTATAAAGAACTGTTACTAAACCTCATTCTTTTTCGGCTGCTGCTGCCTTCAAGGCTGCTAGAAATCCACTGGATGAAGCCAGAAAGAACATAATCCGTTGAACTGTGATGTTGAAGCAGATTTGCAAACACCAAAAGTGAAGAAAATATTCTGCTTATAAAACATAAATCACTACAATCTCTGAAATAACCTACAATGATAAAATGGCAATGAATTTTTCATGAAGTACAGCAATAGCACCAGATGGCTACTGGGCCTGTGGGAGAATATTCCAATTTCACATTAATTCTGAAAAATAGTGAACTATAAATGGCATGCAGCAATGAACAGGTCACCCACAATATAGTGACCACTGTTAGTTTGGACCTAAAATAAATGTATGGAGTCAGACTTGTTTTAAACTGGCATATTTTCTAGGACTTCTGTTGGAGGTCTAGCTCCATGAGTTCTTGTCTACACGGATCTCTTAGTGTGTAGGTGGGTGATGTTTGACTTAAATTGTTTTATGCTCACACAGTTGTCTTCTGTCCTTTTTTATCTTGTTGTCTCCTGCTGTAATTAACCTGCATTCAAAGTGATATTACTCCAATGTGGAATGGATGAGACCACTGTAAAAGTTAATGTGGACTTTACCCACGTCATATAAGCTAGAGTAGACTGCAGTGTGTGGCTTTGCTTGTCATTAGGAAGTTGTGTTTAGCTTTATACTTTCTGCTGTTGAAGTAACATTTGTTAAATGTTGGCATGTGCCCAGCTGTATTTGTGTGTTACTTAAATATATGGCAAGTTCTAGCCAGGAGTATATTCTGTTTAGCATCCTCTGTGCTGCTTTGTCATGCATGGTGACCTGGTTTGTCATACCTAGTAGTAATGACAAGCTAGAAACCCTAGAGTAAAAGTACAAATTTATGTTGATGCAATACATAAGGAAGGAGTAATTCAAGGCTTAACTCTGTGACCTGTTAAAACCAAACAGGAATGCTTGGTTAAAGATTCCTCAATCAGAAAATTAATTTACCAGAGCTCTTCTCTTTTATTTTTTTCTTTTTCCAAACCTAAATTACATTTTGACTTTAGATATTACCGACCTTGGCTTCTGCTTATTCTTTTTTTTTTTCTTAACCTTTTTATTTTTTCTTAACCTTTTTATTTTAATAATGGCATCTAAGCTAGTTTAACAAAGCTAGAACATGGTCTTACCTATTCTTGTACTTGAATGGTGGGAAATGGATTTGAATAAGGGGCTGAGGGAGATGTGTGTGGGTGTGTATGTATGTACAATCAGTGACTCTATCTTTAGCCATTGCAGATTAAGTTTTAATGCACAGTAATCAATCTAAGTCTATATGAAGTTAAAGACTGTTTTTAGCCATGTGATTTTATTTTACTTATTTTATTAAGTACTATCTACAGCTTATAACCCCAGTAGAAAAGCTTGATGTATTTTCCAAAGCCTTTCTGTAAAGAATTTAACTACCTGTATGTACTTTGCCCTCATCAATGTACAAACGGGAATTCTGTGCAAACATATGGGTGTATTCACTCTTAGGAGTGAAGTTCAGAGTCCTTATTTGGCTTTGAGGTGGCTGATATGTCCACATGGCACAGTACAAGTCACGTTAGCTTCAGTGACAAGCAGCATAGCTATATTAGCCTGATGCTATTCCTCGACTAATGTGCCTTGTCTCTCTGCCAAGCTAACCAGGCTGATCCTAGTGAAGTTGGCTGACACAGCTGTCCAACTAGAGGTGCTCTAGCTAATAAGGATATATATTCCTGAATATCTATTTCAAGAACTACAAACACCCATAAGTACACACATCAAGGCAAGGTATAGCTTATACTCCTGTTTTTAACAGGGACACCCTTTTGGAAAATAGTAAGGGCATGTACATGTGTGGTTTTGTTTTGGTTTTTCCCCCATCTTCTATTTAGGTCTCTTCTTGGTATTGGTGAAAACCCTCTGAATAATATGGTCTGGTATAAAATAGATTGAAGGAATTTAGTTAATTTATTGATTTAATTTATAGTTTTGGTGCTAATCTAAAGCATTATGATGTTAGTCAGATGATGCTATATTCTGCTGGAGTAGGGTGTTGACATGTGTGGCTTGGTGGGTGGAAGTGAAGGGGGTTTGAGGGCACTGCAGATCACCTGATCTCTGAGACTGGATCTGTAGAGTGTGCCTAGGGTTGGGCTGAGAGGCAGGAGCTTGCACAGCCCCGTGGCTTTAGCTAATCCCTGGGCACACAGGCACTGCACCAGAGAGCAGATGTTGTCTCACAGCACCAGCAGTTCAGGGAGGAATTACTGAACTGTATTGCATTATGGGTTGTTTCTGGACACAAACTTTTTGTTTGGTTGGTGAAGTTTTTATGCCTTCTCTAGAGTATTGTACTGCAATATTATAGCAACTGTTCTTTATAGGCCCTTAAACAGGCTGCATGCTGCAGAGCTAGCCAGGTTGAATCTCAAAGCTGAGAGTATGGCAAGAAGTGCTGGTGTTGCTGTGAAAGTACAGTGTGTCCTCTTCCTTTCAGGAAGATGGCATAATTTTTTGTGGTGATGTGTGCTGCTAACTGAGCTGTAACTCCTTGTTGCTCACTTAATGTGTAAGTCGTACCTGAAAACTGACTTGCAGCTCTTGGGTTTTCTTTTGTTTAAATTAAACCACCCTAAATATGACCCTGAAACAAAGTGAACAGGCAGATTTAGGAGTGGACTTGACAAAGACTATTAATAAACAAACAAAAAAATCCAAAAAACAAAAACAACTTAAACTGTGCCATGCAATTGTAGATGGGTGAATGGATGAAAAAAGAAATTGGTTTGTAGGAGGGGAAGCTGAGCATTATGCAAGAGCAGATTTCTGAAATAGGTAACATTACTGACATTACTACTAGTAGTGCAAATGTGTGATGTGCAGCTCCAACCTGGCTCTGCAAGGTTCTTCAGGAATACAAGATTCACAGTAGTACTGTACAGTGGTGTGCCCCAGCAAAAACAAGGAAATAATAAAAAAAGCCCTGTCAGTGTTACAGTCATTGTGGCTCTGTCTATAAATTTATGCAGATGATTGCATATACAAGCCCCGTTTCAGTTGTCTTTATGTCTGTGTTATAACTGTCTTGAAATAGTTACAGCTTAAGATTTTGTTGTTGCATTTAACTGTATAATAACTAGTAACCATACAACTGTCCTATGTCAAAATCTTTCCACCTTAAACAAAACAAATTATTATCTTCCTCGGTCTATGTTCTCTGGGTATAAACACAGGGCTGATTTTGCTGGCCAGAGAACCTCTCTGGCTATTCATAGCATTACAAAAATCTTTCCAGATTCTCTAGATACCTATTAACAAGCCTTTCTTTTTGATATGGGACAAAAAAAACCCCCCAAAACAACACGTATATCAAGAATGAGATGGATAGGGAAAACGCAGAGGCTCCTGAGAGAGGTAACATTTCTATTGTCCTTTCTGCTTTTCAACAATCACTCTGAAGTCACACTGCTGATCTAAAAGATACTCATGAACAATCCTCTTGTCTTGTAAAAATACCCACTGAAAAGCTTCATGATTCAGAGAAGAGGAAGATAAACACTTCTAGGGCTCTCCCAGATATCTTGTTTTACTGATGAGTGCTGATTAGCTGGACCTGAGAAGTGGTGTTCTGCTGAGCAAAACAAAGGCAGGCAGAAGGAAATGCGTGGTTATATTGCGCTCTTATTTCACTATCCTGTTGTTTTTTTTTTTTTGTCCTCTGCAAAGATGTGCCTCTGTCAGCTTGCATAACATATATATATGTATATTAAAAAAACTACTTTGTGGAGAAAAGATAGCTAAACATCTGAACTAAATGTCTAAATCTGTCTAAAAGTGAAAGGCAACTTTCTGGAATAACATAGGAGAAGGTGGAAGTATTTTGACCTCATATTCCTGAACTCTGGCAGCTGTTTAAAGCATACTGCAGGAATGAGCCCATGGTGTGGATGGCTCAGAGCTCTTCAAAAGCAATTTTCTAATGATAGTGTATATGCATGCATATGCGAATACACAAGTGCATTTGGTTTTTTGTGTGTGGTATGTCGCTGCCTGTCACCCCTGCCCTTGACCCCCGTGTTCTACAGCTGCTGAGAGTACGAGGCAGAGCCGTCCCCAGTGCCAGCACTGGGTTGCTGTGGCCCCGCTGAGGTCAGGAAGGTGTGTGACTCCATTTGCTCCTGAATTGTACAAAACAAATGTCAGCATGAGGTCAAAGACAGAGTCAAGTGATGCCATACAGTGTTTTTTCTTCAAAGTGACTTTTTTTCCCCCTCCTCCCTGATCTTGCCTAAACTTTTTTATTTTTTTCCTTCTGTATTGGTGGAGCCACTTTCCTCTTTTGCTATGACAGCAGAGAGGAAGGAGAGTGTGGCTTTGGTGGGGTTTGGAAATGGAAGCGTGTGTTTCCTTTCCCACTGCTTTCTGCTGAGTCAGAGCAGCAGAGGGGTGTTCCTGGCAGCTGCCTTGGTGGCTGGGCTCTTATGGCGTGCCTGGACCGCACCCGCCTGCCAGATAAACAGAATGCTCTGCTTATGAATTCTGTACTTCGGCCAGTTTGACGCATTTTTTTTCAAAGCCATGCTATTGTCGCATTTCCTTTGATGTGCAAAGCTGAGCGGGAGTACGAGCCGCCTGTTTCTACAGCCAAGAGCTTGGGAGATAACCATTATCAGAGCATGAGATGAATATCCATGTAATGTTGTTAATATTCAGATAGTGCTGACTTCAGGAGATAATGGAAGACTTTCAGCCAGGCACTTCTGCTTCTAACACGTAGGCTGGGCTAACCTGCTAAGAAAAAGGGTTGTATATGAAATTTCTGACCTTTCTTTAGGATATATACATACTCCTGTATGTAGTTAGGCAGGTAAACGGTGAGGAGGTTCCACATCAGACAGACTTGTGTCATCTGCCCACAAATAAGCAAAGCATGTGCAAACAGCA
>NW_010309044.1:29968-45363 GCF_000700745.2 Antrostomus carolinensis
AGAAGGCTTTTTTCTCATGAACAAAGAAGTTGAGGGAACTATGGTGGACTAAAGCCTTGGAAGGGTAAACAGCAATACTGTTGCTCTTATTACAGAGTGGAAGCTTTTTTATTTATTTATTTATTTTTATTTTTTTTTTTTTACCAAGAGGATTGGGATGGGGTGTGTGGACACAACCTCAGGTGGGAATAGGACCAGCTCACTAAATTTTTATGATAAACTATACAGCCTTGCACTCCTTGGGTGGATACAGCCCTTGAGCAGAACATGGCTAATGGGAGGTAGGTGGAAAAATCAGATGACATGTTCAGAGTGCTTTCTTGGTACCAAGAATGTGAAGCTTCACAGCTGCATACCATTTCTGCTCCTGGAAACCAACCACCCACAGCTCTGGAGGGAGTCTTCAGACAGATTTTTTTTTTTTTACTATTTATTACTGTGGTGGTTTCATTCCTTTGGCTTGCAGCGAAACACAGCTGCTCTCTCACCTCTCATGTTTTCTTAGAGTCATAGAATGGTTTGGGTTGGAAGGGACCTTTAAAGATCATCTAGTCCAACCCCCCTGCAGTAAGTGGGGGCATCTTCAACTAGATCAGGTTGCTCAACCCTGTCCAACCTGACCTCAAATGTTTCCAGGGATGGAGTGTCTACAAACTATCTGGGCAATCTGTTCCAGTGTTTCACCACCCTCATTGTAAAAAACGTCTTCCTTGTATCTAGTCTGAATCTTCTAATCTTCTTCTAGATGTAGAATAAGTATGTTGCCTAGATTTTTTCACTATGACTGTCAGGGGTGACACGTTAACTGTGGGGTGAACTGAAACAACAAACTTACATCTGAGATCTATATTGAATAATACACGAGGCTACTGGTGCCTTTGTAGTTCCCATGTCCTTTGGTTCTTAGAGCAAGGGAGTGAACTGGGGACCTGAACTATGATTTCCTGTGTAGACACTAGCTAATGCTGAGACACTTGAGTCTATCACAAGTCTTCTGTGATCCTGAAGAACTTAATCTAGACCTGCAGGATATAGTTGTGTTAAGTGTACACAATAGTCTTGGTTAGATTTCTGAGACAAAAAGGAGGTGTTAGGACTATATAGTCAGTCTGTAACAGCCATTATCATTAATAATGTATTAAAAAGGTGGTTTATAGCCCTGAGGCTATCTTCTCAATGATGCATAATCTCAGAAATGTCAAGGTGACTCAGGGTGACATGATGGACCATGGCATCTCTGAATTGCTCTGAAATGTGCAATTACAAATAGCACACATCCTGAAATGCACACAGTGCTCAGACACAAAAGCTTTGTTGCCCTCTGAATCATAAACACTCTCCTTGGCAAGGATACAGAGCAGCAGAAGTGCATATTGTCTTTGTCCCCTAAAAATGTGGGCTTCTTTTTACAGCCTGTAGTTAATATGAGGTATGAAAGACTCTGTAGTTAAATAATAATTTAATTCCCCCCTTTATTGGGATAGAAATACTTCTTGTTCATGTTTGTAGTGGAGGAAGCTAAGAATGACTCAAAAATACTGTGTATCCAGTAGGGACATATTTGTCACCTTACTGTGGTTTAGCTGAAAGTTCTTGCAATTAATAATGTTTGTTTGTGTGTTAGTTTTTACTGTGTACCATACTCCTCTCTCAGATAATACTCTTCTTTTTATGAGTGCAGCCTCTTTTCACACAACAGGTTAGCCAGCACTGTAGTCTTGTTTGTAAATTGTATTAGAGCAGCTTTGAGCTCTTTCCTGAGATCAGTACAAATCGAAATTGAGCACTGATGCCAAAACTTTATGCACAGCTACTCTTTAACCATTTTTTCTAGATATTTTTTGTGATAGTCCAATGCAAAAAAAACCCCCAAAACCCAACAACAACAAAAAAACCCCAAAAAACCAAAGCCCAAAAAACCCCCAAACATTGCTGACGAGTAGGGAGATGTAGAAAAAAAAAATAATTTGAATTCTTCAGACTGTATCAGAATGTCACCAAATAAAGGGCAGTTCATTGGAATGTTTTCTACCATTGGAGAAGGTAGTTGCAAGTTCTTAAGAAATATCATTCCTAGTAGGAACCAGGTGGTGTAGTCACTCCTCCCACCCTGTGACCTGATGTTTTAATTTTATTTTTATGCAGTGCCTTTCAACAATAGGCTTCTGTTATGTTTAGTGGATTTCTATTATTTTTAAAATGGGCTGGGCTTCCTGACCAACCAAACATCCCTTAATAATTACCCAGTAGTTTCTCTCAGAAAACTTTTCTCAGTGTGTGTTATGATTACTCAATAAACTTGCTCTGCACTTAGCATTCTGAGTGGGTTTTCCCATTTTAGCACCACTTGGCTCTCTGAATTAAAACAGCCTAGCTGGTATGACAGTGCAGTTGCAAATCATTAGGTCTTCAACAAAACTGAGATGGACCCTTGCCACTTCCAATCTTTTATGCTAGAGGTCTGACATATAAGTTATTCTTGGACTCTGGTGTTGCTGTGCACTGGGAAATTTGTCTCCACCCGTTGCATGTTAAGGCACAAAGTGATTTGGGTAGTGCTATTGGCAGTTGGAACTCTGTGGTAAACACCTGGCTTTAGTCAATTTAGTAGCCATTAATTTCTATAGAGTCAGTCTTGTAAATATTTTTTTTTTCTTCCTCTAATCTCTGAAATAGAGGTAGATATGAGAACATATTTGACTGTACATTTTGCTTTAATGACAGGTGACCATGTTAGCTGAGGTAGTGCCATACCTGAGGCTACAAACTCATGGCGAAAGGCTTTCTTTGCTAAGTTGGGCATAGTGCTGTTCTAACATGCTCACATAGACATTTCTTTTTTCCAGCATGGCATATGAACTGAAAAAACCTTTCATCTGCTTGGCAGAAGCCTACAGTATGCAGTGCAAACAGATCCCTGTCTGACATCCAAGTGAGTTACACCAAGTGTGCATTCCTCTCCTCCTCTGTAAAATGAAGGTAATTCTTCCTTCTGGAAGATGATTTGGATGAAAGGTGTTTAACTGATGTAAAGTGTTAGTGTTAGGAATGTCCCTCATTGCTTCCAGCTGCTCATGATGTTGACATACAACCCAATTCTTTTCCTTGTGGGCATTACTCCAGTGAGAGAGAACGAGTTTTGACTGGTCTTCATGCATTGATATCCCTGAGTTCATGGCACTGCTGCTGTTTTACCACTCTCAAGATCAGTCTTGATTGTGCTAATGTTTTTTCTAATCCTGACAAGAAAAGTAACTTTTGCTTCTGTCAACTCTAAACATGATTGATTAATTTCCAGTAAAACTGAGGCTTTGTCTTTAGTTAGGAGGTCTTCTTAGCAAGAAGCACAGCTGTTTGTATCTGAAACATTGTCAAGCTTCTCTGCCTGGTGGCTTTGTCTCATTCGGACCCTGCTTCACTAAGGTTAGGGATGGCCTCTTGTTCTAGAGGCCATCAGTAGCTTCTCCTTGTCTTCAGCTGTAAGCCAGGAAAGCTTTCAGTCAAAAAAAAAAAAAAAATCCTTCAAGGAGATCAGAGGCTGCAAATGCAGTAAGTAAAATCCTATCAGACAGTATGTTTAGAAGGATGACCACAGTTCTAAGTGTCTGTCAGGCTTAATTAGCTGGTTTTAGTCTGTGGCACAGATAACTCCAGGACTCTATTTTTTGTGCATTCCTTGCTCATAAAGACATTGAGAGCAAAATCAGATGTCTTGGGAGTGGTGAGGAGTGAGGGATGTTACTGTCTTCTGAAAGGGAGGGAGGGGGAAAACCCCAAAAAAACCAAACCCAAAAAGCACCACAAAAAAACCCCAAACAAAACACTTTGTAAACAGTTCTTTGTAGTTCTTTTTTTCTTTCTCCCCTAGCCCTATGGCTGTGTTGTGCTCTCATGAGAGACCTGTTAGGATTGCAAAGTAGCAGTTCACTTTTGGCAGGTCCTAGAAGAGTCTGATGAGAGGAGTCATTATTTAGTATCTGCCAGCAGCTCCAGGAAGAAAGAAATGGAATTTGAGTCTCCCTGAAGGTGTCTGAATTAAGAGAAGTGCAGCCTTCAGGTGCTTATTATGTACAATCATATAACCGAGGGTTAATTAGGAAAGCCCCTGTGGTATTTCAAATGTCTGAGGGATCTCTTAAAGATGAGCAAACCAGGTTTTGGGATGGAGACTGAAGTCTTAAGAAGTAGTCCCGAAGGACTTTTGCAACCCTATGTGACACTCACTTTCACTGGCTTGGCTTGCTATTTCATAAGCTCTGATGCAGATGTTAAAGCAAGAATAAGGAAGTATTAATGGCTGATAAGCACTGCAGCAATTTGCAAAGTCACCAAGTAATTGAATTTGAAGTAGATTAACATATTCATGGTCTGAATGCTAGCACGTATACTAGCACATACACAATTGTATACTAGCACATACACAATCTTGTATAAATAGTCACAATAGTAGCTAATTTGTTACGTGTTTGGTATAGTGTATATTTTTCCTCACCAATGCCCAACTGCAGGGTAACTCTAACAGTATAGGATGTATTAAAAAAAAAAAGAAAAAAGAAAAAAGCTGAGGCTATGAAAAGGAGAGGTAAAACCTTTAGATACCAATAATCCACCACAAGGAGTCTGTATGTTGTAACTACACTATATCCTTTATATCTGGCACATATCAATTTTTTGAGCTCTGACTTGATAAACATAGATATCCTGGTTACATAAAAAGAAATGGGCCATTTTGTAGGAATAAACTTTAGCCAGCTGTGGACTTACTAGGGAAAAAACTGCAAGGCTCTGTTACAGAAAAGCGTGTGTGGGGGGGTGTTGTTTTGTTTTTTTCGTTGGGTTTGTTGGGTTGGTTTTTTTGTTGGGTTTGGTTTTTCGGGGTTTTTTTTGGGTTGGGTTTGTTGTTTTTTTTTGTTTTCTATTCAGATAATCTTGCCAGAAAGTCCTCAGTTCACTCACCTAATCATATAGGATAACTCAAGCAGCTTGAGGAACTTTGGTTATTTTTGACTTGCCTCTAGATGCTGTTCCAGGAAGGTACAGGTCCCATAAAGTCTTGCCTCAGATACTTCAATGAACTGAGTCCAAAGACTTCCAACAAAAATCTAAAACACATGGAGACCAATGATGTGGAAAGCTATAGAGTAAAACTTATGTTGTCAGTTTCTTAAAATACAAGTTTCTCTAACTCTTATTTGCTTGAGCAGCTAGAAATTATCTTCATTCAAACTTGGGAAATGGCTCATTTGGGGGGGAGGGAGGGGGGAGGGTTGGGTTTTTTTGTTCAATACCAGATACACTTCAGCAGCTTCAGTCATAAATTTCTAACTGTCTAGGATCCGATATTAAAAAAATAAAAACTTCCAAAACCTAATAATGTAGTTTAATCTCATAATTTGTTTCCTAAATTCTAATCAGTAACAAAACCCATTAATTTTGTTTCACTCTATTCTTGTGTGAGATCTATTTGTTAATAAAATTCTACACCAAGTTGCAGCACTGGCTCCCTTCCAGAAGTATATTATGCAAGATAGCAGCAGTAAGCCATGCTCCAGAAAGCCTGTCTGAGAGCACGTAGTTGGAAGCATGAGGCTGTGCTTTCTTCTGTATTGCACTGCTCTACAGATCATAGCAGGACTCCAGCATCATGGAACTGCAAATCTGGGCAGATGTTCTTTAACAACTGGTTTGATGTGTAGTGTTTACCTCAAGAAAACTCATTTAAACTTGTGTTCAAAGTCGGTTGAACTTAGATCATACAATTAAACCCTCACTGTACTCTGGTTTGTCTCCCCACTGTCTTCATAGTAGGAACTACTTCTAAAATGACTGTTGAGGAAAGTCCCTTTGAGACTGGAAAATCCCAACTTTAAGAGGCACTGGACCAGACATTTACCATTATTTTATGATTTTTTTTTAAACAGCTTTAGCCTGACAGTGTTAGTACAGAGTCAAGATTATCTTCAGAACTGTGTAAATTATGACCAGCTAAGGATCTTACTGTTATCTCTTAATGTTGAATAAAATAAGGATACGCCCAGTTTGCCTGGATAGCAAAATGCATCTGTGGGAGGCGTAGGCACAAAAAATGAAGTATAAATCCCTGTTTTGGCTATTTGGTCACAAACGTACTTTGCTCTATACTCAGGCCTGCTAGATATTAATGTGCAGTGGAGTTGTGCAGACAGATATTCAAACCTGTCCCTGCTAGGGGGAGATGAGGAAGATAACAGTGGGGAGGAAAGACTCTGCAGTTCAAACTTAGCAAAATCTTGTGTCTCTGAAAAGAGAAATTGTAGAGGTTTACTCTACAGATTAGCTGTTAGTTTTTCATATAAAACAAAATCAAGGGACAACTATTTACAGTCAGTTGTCTATGAACAGGATTTAGTTTGAGAAGGATGTCTCCTAGTCCATGTAACTGTTTTCCTGCAGCTCTGATGGTGTTATTGCTCAGTTACTTATCTTCACAAATTTGAAACTGCAGCCAATTATACTAAATTCAACATGAGCTTCTTGCTGCTTGGCACACTGCAGACAGTATGGTATACAACAGGAGTGTGATAACCATTTTGTTTTTTATTAATTTTTTTTTTTTTTTAAGATCTTTGGAGTGAAATAGTAAGTGAGTAAGAAGGGTAGGTTAAACTGTATCTGTCAGTTGTGACAATGTACTCTTCACTAGCAATGGGCTATAGATGTCCGGTGGTGGAAAGTCTGCCCAAAGGGGAGGTTAGAGTATTCCAAAGGAAGTTTTCTTTGGAAAAGCAGGGAGAGGCATCAAGTCATCTTGGTTCTTGTAAAAGTACCTAGTCAGATCTCATGTCTACTGGCTTGGGGCAGCACTTATCACTCTTGGGGAGAGCTCATGGTCCCCTGCTTGCCCTCGGAACCTGGCTGTTTAGTGCTGCTGAATAATGATCAGGTATTTTCTTCTTCCTATTTTCTTCCTTCACCTCGAGTTGCCTCCTCTGAAAGCTGTGACCCTGAGCCTTCCCACTCCACACACCATCTGTTGTTCTCTGTGTTTGATCCCTGCTCCCAGGGCATGTCTCTCTTTTGAATGATCATTTACTAGGATTTGTCTGCTTTCTTTTCTCCTATGTATTTTCAAGATGGACAGTAGCTGATGGCAGATAACTAGGGGAAAATACAAAGACTATGGTAATACTTCCTGCAGTTCTGGAGGAAAAATAATTGCTCTTAATGTAAACCTCTGCTCATTGGTTTTCTTGTTCACTTTCCCCTGTTGCCCAATTTGCTTTCCTAAGGGCACTGCCTCCCACTTGATGCAGGTGTGAATCCTGTGCTCCTTATGACTGAAGATGGTCTATTTGGGGTAAGCATGTGCCAGCCAAAGTCCCCACCTGCTTGCAGAGTGTTCTTCAATGTCAAATTCAAAGGATGACTTGAAGGTCAAAGGGGGTTCTGTGGGTTTTTTTTAGTTACATGTCTGCTGCCTCAGTACAGAAACTAGAAAAGTAAAATTAGGGGAAGTACACATAGCTGAATTTTTGGCAGTTGGTGTAATTTGAATGTTGACTACCTTTATGTGTTTATATATGTGTGGAGAGAGGGAGTTTCATGAAAAATGTAAGAATAAATCTATGAGGTGAGGTATGTAGTCCTTGAGACCTGACTCTCTCAGTCAATATTGGATAGCTGTACCTGGTGGATTCACATTCTCTTGCACTGGAAACCTTTTACTCAACAGGCCTGGATTTTCCTAAAAAATGGGTGTGGGGTGGTTTTCTTGGGGGTTTGGTGGGGGTTTTTTTTCCTTTTTTTTTTTTTTTTTTTTTTTTGTTAATGTCAATGAAAGTGCTTCTAGTCTCTAAAAGGTCAATTTTGTGGGTTATTTCTATGGGCAAAATGAACACCAATTCCGTGGGCATAAAAAACTCTGTTGTAGCAAAATTTTTATTATTCATTTGAAGTCTGTCTCAAACTGACTGCAACACAGAAACAGAGGTCCTCCTGTCTGCTTCCAAACTAATTGATTCCTATTTTTTGTGGGATCTTAGCATGCATTATTTTACATGTGGATATATGTTACCAAGTGTATGAATACATAGTACCTTTTTAGTTTTCTATGGAAAGTCAAGGTCTCTGAAGAGAGTTTATTAGTAGAGCTGAATGGATTTAGAAGCTGAAAGATATTAGTGCTACAACAAGGATAAATTTATACCAAGGGCAGCTCCAAAATGATTTGCATAACTTCAGTAGTTTTTCACTACCTGGAAACCTCAAAAGGCTGAATAATAATCTTGCCTACTTGCAATTTATAAGGGATATGGATATCTCTAATCCACAGCTTTCTCTTTGTAAAGCTATGTTTTCTCTTTTTGAGTTTGACTTCTTGCAATATTTGTGGAGGTAAGCAGAGGTTTGTTTCTGCAATGTCTTCGGGTGTGCCTGAAAATGTTTTCTTTTGATAAAGAATTTTTTTAGAGCAGCCCTCACCATAGAAACTTGTTTTCAATTTAATACTGATAGGAAGCTGTTTGTTTTTTAAAAAGTTTCAAATGAGTTGTACTTTTTTTGATAGCAAACCAAAATTTTTAGGTAGCAAACTTGTCTGAGTAGAACTGTAGGGTCAGGGTGACAGTACTGAAACTCTGGAGGTCACTGTGCTCCCTTTGTGTGGCCCCTACTGATAGCACCACTCCAGCAGGGTTTTGCTGAAAGTCTTTCCCTAAGGCAAACTTCCTACTGATGAATTGGTGGTGGTAAGTGCTGGTGTGACTGAAGTGCTCTGTGGATGGCACTTTTTTGACTGTGCAGTTGTGTGAACTTCCTGATGTGGTCCTGGTATCTCATTCCCTTTCTGTCCCTGTGCAGGAGCTGTCTGATGCCATGAGACCTCTTGTAGTGATCCCTGCAGTGAGGACAGAGCTCACTTGCCTAATCCTTCTGTACATTTCTTACACAAGGAAGGAGAGGGAGGGTGGGAAAGGATATACACATGAAAATCCTGCCTGGAGGACCTGAGCAGGGCTGTGCTGCAGCACTTTGTTTCCGCTTCTGTCTTGCATCTCTCACACTTGGTCCTTAACCTTCCTGTGGGTGACCCAGCCCCAGACAACAGTAGCCATTGCCTCCAAGAGTCCTATTGGTGTTACTGATGTTGATCTGCTTCTGGCTGCATGGAGCCTGAGCTGCAAGCCCCAAAGTATGAGGCTCCTTCTTTGAGACAGCTCCCTGAGTGGCTTTCCAGAAAAAGAGAATCTATTATCAAAGGTGTTTTCTCCAACTTTATAGAAAAGGCCTTGGTCTGCTGCTGCTTCACAAGGAATGAGCTGAAAACCTTTGATATTTGAAAGCTGAGCTGTTACGATCAGATACATAAATCACATGGGTAGCTGGTCAAAAGTGTTCAGTGTTAGATAATGTTACTGAAAAAATGTTTCAATTTCTTTTTTTCTCTGTCCTTTTCTGAAGGGCTGTTAATGTTCTCTGGGACTTCAGTTTTGGATTAGGTAACTGTAAGAACTCCCATACATACTAGGTTTACTGCATCAAAATTTGCTTCTCATGAATGATTTTCAGTGTTTGCTTTCAATTTATCCTGAATGCCCACACTGGCAAACTGACTCTGCCAAGTATTTATAAAATATGAATACAAACAAACAAACCCCTGAGGTTCAAACTGAAAAGTTTTTTCAGACTTCATTGAATTGTGTTTACTTTCTATTTGCCTTATATTACCTTTTATTAAGGTGCTGGGGCAGTAACTTGGAGCTTCCCCCCCCCCCCCCCCCCCTTCTGCTCTGCAGCTCAAGAACACAGGGGATAACAGAGGAACTGTGATCAAAGAAATCAATTTCCTTTTTTGTCCAAAGGAACCAAGTTATGGATTTCATGAAAACATGCAGTTTGGGCTGCTCTGTGCTTTCGCCCATTCCAAGCATTGATATGGGATCCATGGACTCTTGTTTGTACCTGATGTGGTCCATGCTTTCCATGTTGCCTCCATGAGATACTTGAGTAAGAATTAATGAATTAAGACCTCAGAGTCATTCTCTTATGAAAAGAAAATAAAGACAGGTGTAATGAGTAGTCAGTTGCAAACAAATAACCTTACTTCTTATTCTGGAAGGTTGAATAATTCTGTATGTATTAGCAAACTAAATTACAAAGCAAAAGTGCTCAGGTACTGCACCCAGAGGGACTCCATTTTGCAGCTAATTTGGTACTTGTTTTCATTTTAGTGGCCTGTTAAAAGAGCTACTTACACTCCTGCATGAGATGATATCATTCTTGCTAGATGCTGTTCTCTGCTAACCGAAATAATGTTTTCCAAGTTTAAGAATGTGATACTGTAAAGCCCTTTAGAAGTGAACAGCCTAGCATTGGGCAAACACCGCTTGCCTAGCAAACAAATGTGCCTTTTCATTTTTATGTCGTTGGCTTGGGTTAATCTTTACCCTGACAGTTCATGAGCAGATTTTAGTGTTTAATGTGAAGGGACAGGCACAATTAAAGCTCAGGGTGCTAATGATGGCAAGCTCCAACACTGGACTGCACAACCCTGCACAGGAGGCAGATGCTTGTGCCGCTGAGTCAAGACCTGTTTGGATTTTGTCTGTAAAGCTCCAGCTTCCTGAGTCAGGTGAACCTACAATTAGTGCAAGGCTTGGCTTTTGTCCTGTAATTGTACTGCTGGAAACCCGAGAGCTTTACATTGTTTCAGTGCACCTCCCTGACTTGGACACTGGGAAGTAAATGTGAAATGTAGTGTCAGATGGTCGGTGGGGCTTTTTCCTCACCACATGTAGTACCTGGAGCTCCAAGAAAAATACTGTACATTCCTCAACTTACTGCAAAATCATCAGAGCTGGCGTGTTGGGTGTAACAACCCCAAGCAAAGTGCAGTTGGGTGTGCCAGGGCCTGGCTGCCTTGTGCAGCACCATGGCTGGGGCCACAGAAGAGGCCTGTGGCTTGTTGCCATACCCCATGCCAGAAATGCAGCAGAGCTTTATTTCAGAAACAGGGCTTAAGCCTTGCCCTTGTCAGCCCTGTTCAAAAGGCACTTTCTTTTAAATGATCAGGAGCAATATTTTGGCCATACTAGCTCATTTGGGCATCTGGATCACTGCTAGAAGTGTTGAGCAGAAGGGGCTGCAGAGCTGAGGTCTCACATAAGACCTATGTGTGAAATTGAGTGTAGTTTGCATAGTGACTAGGTGAAACTCTGCCGATTAATTAAAAATGTAGTAACTGGCAGCAGTTCAGGATCAAAAGACCATCCAACTGTTCTGGATTTTTTTGTCTCTATTTTTAATCATTACTGGCACAGTAAAGGAATGTGGATTTTTTTATAAAGAGGGTCTGCTGATTTCTAGTGAAGTTATAATCTTTTATTTGCTTCCAGAGAGGTGTAGACGTAAATAAACTAATCCCGAATTGCCAGCTTACAGTTGTATACATTTTTGGTTTTTACAGTCTTGTTGGCAACCCTCTGTTCGAGTTCAGGCACGCTTCTCGCAGTCATGCCTGTGTGCCGAGGAGTTCCTGGCTAATACCTGACAACAGAAACCCTCGCTCAGTGCAGGATCATGAGTTACTAGTTGCTGGACTGGCTCAGATGAAGGGATAGTCTTTCACCTCTCTTTTCCTCTATTAATTACAGGGCCTGGTGCAGAGTGCTGTTAGGATAGGTGGCCGCTCCCCTAGGAATGGAATGCTGTTTGCCCATCACTCTGAAAGCATCCCTTGCCACCTGAGGCTTAAGGTTAAAAATAAAAACCTTTTACACTCCGAGTATGGACAACAGAGAGAGGCTAGAGATGTGCAGAAATAAAATAACTCTTTCTGTATCTCTGCATGGATAATTTTTAATTTCTTCCCTCCCTGTATTTTGTAGCTTGATAGAGCTACAAAAATTTTTGAGGATACTTGTGAGAATTATGAATGCTTCATCCTAAAACTTGCCTTTGTTAAAGGGGATTGTTGATTAAAAGGTTGCACGTCCTCTTTCACATCAGAAGTGGTATTTCAAGTGTATATTCAACATTCTTCATTCCCCTGCTGTAAATTTCTTGATCAATTAATTATTCATGACATTTGTTTTAGCACTTTTCCTACCAGGTTGTCAACCTCTCCTCTTTAAGTCTAGAACAACTGATGCCATTTGGGGTCAGAGTAGAGCTGTCCCTGTCAGATTAATGACTTCCCTGATACTGAACTGGAAACAAATCAGAGTATCTTATGCCCAGCAAGGTCATGTTTACATTGGTGGAGAAGTCTGTTTTGGCACAGAAGCTGTTTTACCTTATAAACCTATAAAACAAATGTTTTAGTATTATAGTAAGTTTAGGTGATTTAACTTGGCTATGAAAAATCTCCAGTGTTAACAAGTTTCTTAACACCCAAAGACTGGAAGTTAGGAATCTTGGGAGTGAGTGTGTTTTGTTGTGTTTTGGTTTTTGTTGTGGGTTTTTTTGTTTTTTTTTTTTAACCCCTCTATCATTGCAGAGGGGATCCTAAACAATATTACTTTAGGACTTCTTAAGTCAGTAGAAACTAGGAAAAGTTAAATTATAGCAGTTCGCATATGTAATATACGTAAAGTGCAGGTACAAGTGGATTGTTGTGATTTTTGGACTTGCAGAGGTTTGGCTTGCTTAGTGCTGGTGATGGGAAAGACATGAGTTTGGACTGAAGCTGTAGTAGAACATGGAAGGTGAGAGACCTTTTCAGAAGGGCTGACTTCTAACCTGGACAAAGGAGGTGGCCTAGAGCTGAAATTACAAAAGAAGTGCACGTCAGCTGTGAGAGGCAGGGTAGGAGGTTAAGGCAGAAGGAAAAAACAGCAGGAAAAGACATGAAACCAACAGGCAACACTATTTATTCATCAAAGTGCTGGGAGTTCTGCTCACAACAAGAAAAGGGAAAGCAAATGTTCTTGGTGAACCTGATATAAACAACAAGGAATGTGAAAGTTTTGCTGAATAACTTTAGGCATGTTTGATCTTAAGCCCTGTTTGGAAGGATAACTTGAAAAGGCTGGCCCAGGTGAGATAAAAATTCCATTTTGGGAAAGGAGTAGCAATTGGAAATGCTATGAAAGTACTAACAGAGAACAACAGGATACCTCTCTACATAGGGGAAAGGGTGTGTGAGGCTTCAAAATGAAGTGTGTAAAAGAGGAAGGGGACTGTGATACCTTTTTCTGTTTATAAATAGTGACCTCAGTATAAAGCTTGTTTATCTTCACTATGGGCCTGAATGCTTCCCTCACAAATGGTCAGGGTAATATAAACTATTCCTGCTTTTCCTTCCTTGGTGTTGATTTTCTTTTTTTTCCCCTAGACTGTAAGTATGCGATTAACTTCATGAAAGAAAGCTAAGATGACTCTTTTTCAAATGTCATCCCCTTCCCTAGTTTAACTCTCATCTTTATCTTTTCAGAGAACAAGTTCCAGTCCTGGGGCAGCTGCAGTTTCTCTTAGGCCAGCCCTAATATACTATGGAGGAAGAGTGAAATTCACTGAATTTCAGAGCTTGTAAATGAAATGGACCTTAAGACCAAACTACTTGATGCCTTCCTAACATTTCTCTGCAATGTTTGAAAAAGAACTGAAGTTTACACTATGAGTATGCACTGAAGCTTTTTTATTAATGAGTAGGACTGTCTGGTAGAGAATATGACTTGAAATCCTAGCAGAAATTGCCATTTCTTTCTTCAGCAATTTTGGACATAATGATAGTTTGGTGACTGCTTCAAAAGGTATCTTGATTGCAGAGACAGGCATATTGTGTTCCCTTGAAGAAAAAGCAAGACAGAAACTTGTTTTGTTCTTCAGATAAAACAGCTTGTATTCTTTGTCCTTACACAAAGTCTGGAGCTGTGGGCTGGGCAGAATCCCAGAGACCAGTTAATCTGTGCCTGTGTGCTGATGTGAGGTCATGCGTACTCAGCTCTCCCTAACACGTGTTCTGCTAGTGTCTGCTCTTGAAAACCTTCAGGGATGATTTTCCAGTCACCCTAGCTAGTCTAACTTTGTGTTTCATCTCTTTTTCAGTGCCTTCAGTATTTACTCTAGTGTTTAAACTGAGTATTAGTTATTGCAAATTAAGCTGAAATTCTTGTTTTCCTGTTCCTAGCAGCCATGAAAAATAATTGCTGTCTTCTTTTTAGTTTGAAAACTGATATTACGTGTGCCTCTGGCATTATTATTTTTTTTTCCCCCCATTCAAATATGGTGGTTGTTCTGCCGCCCCCCCCTCCCCCCCTTTTTTTGTTCTCTTTTGAATTTCTTATATGAAATTTTGTTGCAGTAGAAATGGGGTCTCACAGATCAGACAGTTTCGATTAAGTTTTATTAGAGCTGTAAACTGGAGATACACACTTAATGTGTAATTATAATATACTTACAGCTTCTATTCTGGATATCTAAATGCTATTTAATTTCACTCTGTCCTTTCCAGAGCCCTTGGAATTTTGCATGCTTCTCACTTGGTGTTCCTGCACCCCTTCCAAAATTGACTTTTACTGTAGCATCCCTCTGGTTTAACATGAACTGCTGCTCAATCAAGAAGGCAGAGGGAGAGGCTGCAAAATGCTAAAAGAAAACTAAATTCCTTAGCAGCTTTTTGACTCCTGCATAAAGGTAAACAAACAAGAGTGTGCTAGGCTTTCCTATGGGTTGCAGGAGATGCTCGGAGACATGAACACCAGTCAGACCATTATGATAATCTAGAAAATGTCACTCTATTTCCTACAGCTATCTCAGTTCTCCTGGCTGAGATACGGCAGGAATGTTTTACTTAACATTAGATACCTCCTTCTAAAGACTTCATATGATTTATAATATTATGTTACCTATGTGGATTATTTAATCAAATACTGCTGTGGAAAAAGTGTAAATGTTAGTTCTAGTTTAGGATCCCCTACTACTCCTTGCCTTTTGTTCAGCTGCTTTGCACCTCCTTCTGCTCCAATGTCCTGTGCTCCGTATGGGCATTTGTCAGCAAACATGTTTGTGTTTTCCCACCATAGATATTTATTAAATTGGTCACAAGACCAGGATATCTCCCAGCATATTTCAGGTCAAGATTTATTATGAAGTTTTAAAATCTGTTAACGATACATCTCAACAGATTCCAAGGGATGTCTGTTATAAGTACAGAAAATTGACTGAAATTATGTTCTTTAAGTGGCTATCTCTTCAAAACAGCATCTCTTGCTTGTTCATCCCTGTGTCACTCTAGCTGTGAACAGCAGATGTAGGAAGAGCAGAAAAAATTATGATTTTTGGTTGCACTTGTAAGTGTTGAAATGAAGAAACTATTTCATTTATGCTGTGTGAGTGGAACAGCCGGTTTCTCTCCCAAGGAGAATAAGCACAAAGCTGAACTGAAATTACTTATTGTTCATTGCATTTGCATTCAG
>NW_010309044.1:45394-47662 GCF_000700745.2 Antrostomus carolinensis
TTGCTGAATCACTGATTGTGGTTTGCTTTCTATAATAGTGAAAGTTGATGGGTATGAATAATGCTGAGGTCTAAATGTGTATAATTCTTATGCTGTCTTTATTCTCATGGATATGTGTGAACTTGCCATGTCAACAGCAATTCTTCCTTCCCCCCTTCATCCCCATCAGTCATTTCTAAAGCTATTTGCATATGAATCCCTACAGGCATCCCTTGCAACACTGGGGCTGACCTGCTAAAAGTAGGTCTCTTAGGCTTTCAATCATCTTGCCACACATAATAGCTAAATAATCCTGCCTGCCTGCAAGAAAATGACCTGCATGCTGAAGGAAAGGGCAGCTGAAGGTTCTTATACTGGGTAACTTCTCAGACAAGCACACTGGTGCAGAGTGAAAGATCACAGAAAAGCTATGAAATGTCTCCCAACTTCCTGATGTGCAGATCCCACCTGGTAAAATGCTCAAGGTGTATTGACTGCACTCCCTGTGTTAGGAAAGGGTCCACAGTGTCTGCTCCCCTGGAGAATACTCCGCATTACCCTGCTTCCTAACATATATCTCTGCCAGCAATGACAAATAGTTAATTAAGTTAATTCTTCACTTTAAGTTAGGTGTGTTATTAGGTCTTGGACATTAAATAGCAGCACCTGACAACTATACTAAAGTATGGCTGCAGAAACTTTGTCTGAAGGCTCGGTTGGTAACACCACATGCTGTAGCGTGGAAGAGGCAGGTTTCAGATGTGTAACATCAGCCAGCGTCATGCTGAACACTGTCAAGGATTTGGAGCTCTTATTTCTGCAGAAAGTGGAATTTTGCCCACTATCATAACTATTCTACCACAGATAGCAATGGCAAAGCAGCATTGCGGCATTTCTAAAGCTGGTTTCGCTTAGAGGATGGTACTGTGAGTCCAGCTGTTGCTGGCAACTAGAATGGCTTGGCATTATGTTAGGCAAAATGACATTCACATAAAGAATAGGCAGGAGGAACTGTGAAAAGCAGTTGTAGGAAATACTGTTTGGAAAAAGTGTATTCAGATTTGTTAACATACAGTAGCTAATACTCCTTGTGCTGAAGGGTTTACTTCTAGGCAGTGCACAATGCAACCCAGTAAATACTATAAGAACTTAGGAGCAGTAGCAATTGGTTTTTTGTTGTTTGTTTGTTGTTTTTTTTTTTTTTTTCTTTTACTTACAAGGTTAATAAGTTCTTGGAAGTTTTAGTCTTTGGAATGTGTTCCTGGTCATCTTTTAGTTGAGCAATGAAAGTCAACAAAGCTTTTTTTTCCCAAAGTATTCACATATATATATATATAGCCTTGGTGGTGTTTGAAATATCATGACAGAATGCTTCAGAATATCATTGTCTGGGTGCAAATGATCATATGATGTATTATCTATGAGAAGAAAAGAGAAGGGGAAAAATAACCCACTTTTCCTAGACACACTCTTTGTCTCCTCATGGAGGAGCCTTTACAATTACAGAACTGAATGAGAGGGGAAGGCAAGCACCTAAACTTTGAGGCTAGTAAACCTGCTATCACTACACCTTCTGATAGTAAGTGTTCCCAGGTCCTTTCCTTCTGACACCCTCTTTTCTACGGGGAATTCCAGAGTTTTTCATTATGTAATTTTGTCCAGATCTATTCACTGAAATACTAGGGGCTAGGTTTTTGATTCTTGTTCTTCCAGTTCACCTATCCATCCTAAAATATTTTTAGAGAATTTTAACCTTATTAGGGGCCAATTTGGTTTTTCTAAAGCATCCTTATGCTCTTTTTAGAGAGAATGTTGCTTCTATGGCTTGAGAGTTGTTTGATAAATTGGTTATTCATGTGAGCTTAGACTCTGTAAGAATTCCTAGAAGAGTTTAACTGGTGTCTCTTGCTTCAGCACTAAAAAAAATTGTAACTTTCTTGTAAATGAATATTGTCTTCCTGAAACAACTACCTCAGTATTTTTGAGTGGGTTTTCTGTGGTTTTTTTGTCATTATCACTGAGGTATGAGGACAACTGTTCTGCTCTTCTGGAAGTAGGACTTCTGAAAAGTGAAGTAAAATAACTGGAAATTATTAAATTTACAATGAAGTTGCTGACTTTTTTTCTCTCTCCTCTTCTGCTAAAATGAATTATAACACATTTGTGTAAGTAAATTGTAATAGTTTGTATGGATTTGCATGGCAAGGTTTTGGTAGTGGGGGTGCTACAGGAGTGGCTTCTGTGAGAAGTTGCCAGAGGGTTCCTCTTTGGCCCACAAAGGCAAAGGCC
>NW_010309044.1:47759-58236 GCF_000700745.2 Antrostomus carolinensis
AAGGCTGAGCCCATCAGCAGTGGTGGAAGTGCCCCTGTGATAACAAAATTAAGAAGGGGAAGAAAAAACCCTGCACATTTTGCAGCTGGAGAGAGGGGTGAGAAGATGGGAGAGAAACAACTCTGCAGACACCAAGGTCAGTGAAGAAGGAGGGGAAGTAAGGGCTCCAAGCACCACAGCAGAGATTCCCCTGCAACCTGTGGTGAAGAACATGGTGAGGCAGGCTGTCCCCCTGCAGCCCATGGAGGACCCCATGCTGAAACAAATGGATGTTCCCAAAGGAGGTTGTGACCCTGTGGAAAGCCCATGCTGGAGTAGGCTCCTGAGAGGACCTATGGCCCAGTGGAGAGAAGAGCCCATGCTGGAGCAGGTTGCTGGCAGGACTTGTGACCCCATGGGGGACCTGCGCTGGAGCAGTCTGTTCCTGAAGGGCTGCACACCATGGAAAAGACCCATGCTAAAGTATTTAGTGAAGAACTGTCAGTCATGGGAAGGACTCATGTTGGAGAAGTTTGTGGAGGACTGTCACCTGTGGGAGGGACCTCATGCTGGTGTGGAGGAAGGAGTCAAGGAAGTGGCAGAAACAACATGTGATCAACTGACCCCAACCCCCATTCCCTGTCCCCCTGTGCTGCTGGAGGGAGGAGATGGAAATTAGGAGAGAAGTTAAGCCTGGGAAGAAGGGAGGGGTGAGGGAAGGTGTTTTAAGATTTGGTTTTATTTCTCATTACCCTGTTGTCTGACTGGTAATAAATAAAAATTTGGTTTTTTTCCCCCAAGTTGAGTCTGTTTTGCCCGTGCCAGTAATTGGTGAGTGATCTCTCTCTGTCCTTATCTCAACCCATGAGCTTTTCTTTGTTTTCTCTCCCTTGCCCAGTTGAGGAGGGGGAGTGATAGAGTGAGCTTTGATGGGCATTTGGCATCCAGCCAGGGTCAACCCACCACACAGTTTTGGGGTTTTTTTGTTTTAAATAATTTGACTGCTGGTTTTATTTTTCCTGCTCTGGGCATGGCTTCGAAGAATAGACACTATTGACTTAAGGATACTTAAACTTTCACATGCAGATACTCTCTTTGACTTCAAAGAATGTATCAACTGGTGAAAATTGTAGTTCTGTTTAAGTCTCTGCAGATACAGTTATTATTTGTGTTCTTTGAAACTTTGGATGATAAAAATTCCACATCCTTCCTGGGCAAAATATTTTAAAACTGTACTGTACCTGCAGGTACATGTGAAAGCTTATATTTTTTTTTTTTTTCCAGCAATGTTAGTCCCTCCTTTTTCTGATTAAATCATAAATAGCAAACAGATTACAGTAAACAATGCATTTCAAGACTATTACAGTTTTTCTGAGTTCTCCATTCCCCTCTTTGTTGCCTGCTGCTCAGTCCCATAGTCTTGTGTTTGTGTATGGGGTTTTTTTTTGTTGTTTGTTTGTTTGGTTTTTAATTAGAATTAGGTGCCTACCAGACCTTATGTGCTTTCTCCAACTTAAGACAGGAAGACATACTGGATGTTAGCTTGTGTCTGTTAGCATTCCCTTCACTGTGATCAGAGCAGTAAATTTCATGCCTCAAAATCAGATGTGGGTTTTGTTTTTATTTTTATAAGCTATAAGTAAAAGTTAGAATGATCTAACAATATATTCCAGTAACCAAGACTCAGTTTTTGGAGTATACTTATTGAAGTTCTTCTGAAGATTAAAACTATGGAGGAAAATAATAGCAGAGTAGATATATTATAAATTATTTTGTAAACAAGAAATCAGTTCCTAAACTGTACTTTTTGTGATAAAAATGAAAGAAAAAAAAAGGTCTAAGAGATAAAGAGTAAGTAATGAATAGTAAAACCTGATATACTTTAACAGTCACCAAATCATTTTCCTTCTGGTTTTCTTTAAGGAAGATGATATTTCTTATCTTCTGTAAATGTACCCTACTATTGTTTGTCCTATTAAATAGAGGATATTGAAAAAGAATAAGATTTTTGTTTCATGGATATTCTACTAATTAACATGTATCAATCTGTAAGGCAATGATTACACAGTATGAAAAGACAATTGGAAATCATGAAGGACCTTTATGCTCCTCTGCTTTGAGAATCTTCTTTTCCTAACTTTAATAAAATAAGGTAAAAATAATGCATTGATCTTTATTTTCTAGTGGACAAAAGTATTTATAACATCAGAAACTACAGGAAAAACTACTGTTCAGTAATGTGGTGTTTGTGGTCCAAAGAAATGGAGTGACAAGTGTTTTGTGGACTGTGATTTTTTTCATTGTAGATAGTATGTGGAATCTATTCTACTTTTTTTTCATTCTTCAGGTTATATTGCAGACATGCTGTGTACACTTCACAGTCGAAGAGCAGATTAATGTTTTTGCAAGTATAGTATAAATATGTAGATGCTTTTCATAACATAAGTTGTCAGAGCATACCCAAACTGCTGAATAAAATGAATCCTGGTCAGAACTTTTCAGGCTTTGCATTCCTTTGGCCAATAACCAATTTCCTTTCCCTGGAAAGACCTCATATGGGCAAAGATCATCCTAGAAAGAGAGCTCTATGCTTTCCCCTAGAAGAGGAAAGAGAATCTGACAGTTGAGAGAGACTCAGGAGGCCATGCAACACAGGATCTCCTCTGGGAGAAAGCATAATCTTCCTTTATAATTAAAGGAAGTGTTTCCTGTTTCTTTCAAGATTTGATGTGCTGTCACAAGATTGCAGAGCTTAAAAATCACAGGAGGTAATATTCATAATCTTAAGGTTTATTGGGTCTTAGTTACATAGTGAAAGCTTGAGTTCTGCAGGTATAATTCTCTAGTAGAGAAAGATTTTTTTTTTTTTAAAGGAACCAGCACGTGGCAACTTCATCTAGCATGGGACTAAAACAGTTGACATAGCTAGTCTGATATTGCTGAGTAACAACAGGAAGCTCATGCTTACACTGCTCTTATCTGTTTGATGGTGAAATAAAGGAGTTTGAAACTGTGATATGAGTAAAAAAAAGGTGTAAATGATATTCTTAAAATTAGTTCATGCAACAAATGACAAATATGGAAAATTATTTCCACAGCAGTCTTTCCAAGAGAGAGTAAGCAGTAGCTCAGGAAATGCATAGAAACTTGCATTGCTGCTATCCATGTTGAAGTTGTCCTGCAGTAGTTAAATCAAACAATCTACTCTGCATAGTTTTTTAACTCAAAGCCCTTTGCCAAAACAAAAAATGAATGAATTGCAAAGATAAAAATACCAACATAGCTTTAATTTTCACATAGACGTAATTTGTCACTGGTTTTCCAAAAAACTTTAGTTCATTCAGTGTGTACATATCTTATATCTTTCAGTGACAAGATGTTACTTTTTTTTTTTTTTGGCCTTTCAAAAGTGCAATTATATCTGCCATGCAGTAAGTGTGGAAAAATTATTAAATTTGGCAAAATGATTTTTAAGAAAATGTTAATGAGAAATGATACTTAGCATGGAAAGCATCTCTGGAGCTTTTGGAGGTCTATGTTAATGCATATGGAGACTTAAACACCTAAAGACTCCTGTTGAAACCTATAATATGTTTTTTTAATTTTAGAAAGCTTTATTCTTGATAAATGTATTAATTACATATACTTTAAAGAGAGAGAATACTCTTAACTAGTCTGTGCTCTCTGAAAGTCCTATAAAAAACTTCTAGACCTTAAAATGTATTTTCTTTTTTCTTTCTTTTTTTTTAAATACTGTGTGTGAGAACTCTTAGAATGCTTTCATTCTTGTGGAAAATCTACCTTTGCCAGTAAACGCTGCTGTTCATAAGAATGATCTTTATGTGTCTCCCAGCTTTAAATTACATGTGAGTTGAGTGATACAAGTCAATGTGACTTCTAAATTAGCTTTAAATTGGTAAATGTGGAAATTCAGCATACAGATAGAAACTTGAACTGTGTGTTCTTTGCAAGTGCAGGAGATGTGTGTGACTGCCTCTGTTTCCCTTTTTCTCCAGAGAACTAGTTGGTCTGTCATACTCTAGAAAAGTCTAAGTTCTAGGTCTATGCTAGCAAGACACTTAAGGATGACTTCAAGGACTTCCCATGAGTCAGCATCTAAGATAAAAGTTACTCTAGACTCTAGAGCATTCTTCCAGTAGATTCCTGTAATAAATATATTGGAATACAGTGGATAATCCTAACATTTTAAGATAACAGTTGATATACCTATATGTTGTGTTTGTCTCTGACAATAAGAGACAGGACTCAATGTCTTAGTCCTACATTTTTAAATTGGGGGTAGCAAGGTTTGTTACTTTTTTTTTTTTTAAAATATTGCTGGCAATAATCTTTCAGCATCTCTTGTACAGTTCTCTTGTGAACCCCTGGCGCCTTGTGTTGGTATATAGCACAACAGCAGATTGTGGCTATGGCCTGAAGGGCTATTTTCTTTTGGTAATGCCTGTGGAACCGTGGTGAAGATGGATTCTTTTGAAGAGTAACACCTGAAAGGGAAATGCATAGCACATACCTTATGGTTAGCATATATTCTCTATGATGAATAGTCTAGAAGGTGGTAAATTGTAGGCAAAAGTGTGATGCCAGGAAACCATGCTTGTAGGTAAAAGTAAGGGATCAGATCTTAAGAAGGAGAATGAGTAGAAGAAGGATCTGATATTGCTGTTGAGAGCTTACTTAAAAAAAAAAAAAAAACCACCAAAACAAAAATTTTCTTTGAATTATTAGAACCATGGAGAAAAAAGCTGCTACTTCTCTTGATTATCAGTGTTTTGTATCTAAAGCCTGACTCCAGCTTTGCATGCTCTTTCCCAAGCATGCTGGAGGTCAAGGATGTTTGTTTTGAAATACAGCAGCAATCTTGCCCCCACTTTAAAAATTGTATTAATTCAACTTTCAACTACTAGGGTTATGTGCCATTTTTATCCACCTTACTATAATGACATCTCTTCAGTCTCTCGATGAAGAGAGAAAAAAATATCAAAGGTCAGGCTAAGTCTCTCTGTTACTTGGTGTTCAATCATCTAGTTGATATGTACTCATTATTAAATTGTTTTATTCAAGAAAAATGTAAATCAAATAAATATAATACAATGAAATCCTTTACCCCAAAGATGTGATGTGTATGCGTTTTCCTCTCTCCCCTTGTAGTGCAATGTGAAAGTGTACTTGGAAACCACAGTGATGGGACACAACAAAAAAAAACAACTCAGGGCAATAGAAACCTCTTCTCCTATGCCAAACTAACAAAAGCAGGGGAAAGTCTGCTAAAGTAAACATCTTGGACTGTGGCAGCAGAACTTGAAAGACCGGACCTGCCTAATGACAGTCTGCAAGTCCTTGCTGAATGGATTTGTACAAAGCGCTAATGAAGACAAACAGTCTATTTAGGCATCGCTGGAAAGCTCCCATTCAGCTAGCAGCTGGCATGAATGCTGTCACTCAGAAGACATAAGCAAGTGACAAATAACTGAATATGTGGAAAAAAAATGAGATGACAATGAGCTGATTTCTTATTAGCACTTCTTTTCTTCTTCTTTAGATATTATAAACACATTATTTAGGGTTGGTTGTACCAGCCTTGTAAATGTCAGTAAGTCACCGCTGAAGCAGTGTGCAGATGGGAGGCTGCTGCCTGGGTGGGAGGACAGTTTTCCTCCATGGGGGCCAGGCACTTTGCCTCCCAAGGTATTCACAACCCTCTGTGCTACCAAAGTAACTTCTGTGGGGCACAAGAAAAGCAAGTTATGTATGAGCAGAGTGCTAACAGACTTTTCTTGGTCTGATTACAAAGCAAACCATTTTTTATGAAAACTAGAGGAAGGATTACTGTCAACAGTAGTGCTGACAGAATACTTTAAAGTGCATTATCAAAGTAGAACAGCGTATTTTTTTTTCTCAGTCTTTACAGATTTTTTTTTTTTTGTGTGTGTGTGTTCTTTTTCTTTGGGTAATAGAAATAACTAAATAACTGTAAACTAGAAGCCATGAAAAATGGTACAGAATTGCCTAGGGAAGCCTTTGGCTGTAGACCAGGTCTCTCAGAAGCCCCAGACTGCAATGCTTTGGGTTCAGCTTCACATCCAGGGTGAAAAACAGGACCATTTGGTACAATAGTTGATTTTCCATTCTAGAAACTGGAATCCAATCTAAATGGGACTTTCGCAGCTGATGTCTTTTTGCATGATGTCCTCAAGTGGCTGAAAGCTGTCTGAGATTTGGTTTGGTTCCAGTGTCTTACCTCCCTTTCCCTGACCCCAACATCTCTATCAGACTTGCCATGCACAGTCACACTTTCTTTTCCATTTGGGCATTGATATAAATTCCAATGGTACAAAGCAGACAAACCCTACACTGGCCTTGTGCTGGGTTGCTTGCAGGTTTCTTAGCTTCTTCACTTAAAGCAAGAGTTTGGATTGGGCTACATTTTCCCATGATATCCATTTCTGATGTTTGACTTCAATGAGAATTTAAATGCTAAAGCAGAATGTGGGAGTTTCTGCTTTCTAAACATGGGTGGCCAGTCCAGCCAAATATGGTAATTTTTCTATTTTTAGAAATTAAATATTTGTGTTGTTTGGGTTTTTTGTTCCCCCTCCACGTCACTGGACAGCTGGTCTCAAAGTGCGCTTAATGTTATATTGTGGGTCATCCAATTTAATAGGACTGAAAGGTGTGTGTCTGCTTTATACATATGTAAGTATAGATAGTTACTTATATGGCTAAAAAGTTGCTTTTGCACTTTCTTCCTGAAGAGAGGATTACAGTGGTCAACTGGTAGATCCATTTCTTCCATGTGATTCAAATCCACCACAACCAATTTAAATTATTAGTTGTCTAGGATTTATAGTGCTATTTTCTCTCCTTACTTTCCCTTTCCATATGTTCATCAGTAGTCTGAAGTACCTGCAGGTGTTTGAAAGTTCCCCTTGGTGCTTATTTACTTTTTAAAAAATAATATTGAAAATATAGCCCTTAGCCTGTTTACATCTGTGAAGGATTACAATGCTTTCCTACTTTTAACAGAGGAATTTTGCGCAGTTGGGGGAACCTGGGCCATCCCAGTAATACCCAGTATTGAGTTAAAAACCAACCAAACAAAAGATCTATTTACTGTGACTCATTTTAGTGCATTTAGCCGTGCTTGAGGGATAAATCTCCTTCCCCATGTGATGGAGGCTATCACATGGGAGCCACCTGCTTTTGCTGCCCAGTCATGCAGTGGAGGTGTTCGTATTTCTCTAACTCTAAAAGAAGCTAAAATTTTACAACACAGCAGAGATGATGTAACTTCAGGTTGATGCCAAAAGACTCCTTTTGTGTGTCTCCTTCCCCCTCTTCATGTGGGTTTTTGAGCACTGAGCCAGCTGTGCTACAGCTGCGGCTTGGGGCTCTCTGCTTCCAAGGGATGCCTTTCTTTTGCCCCTCTCTGTACTCCCATTGTTGCTTTCCATTTTTCCATGTGCCTGCACGGAGGCTACCAACAGTAGAGAGGAACTCAAGCATACCTGTTTGTGCGACCTCATTGGCAGGGTCCTCTGCCAGGCTTCTCTTGCATTTGGGTGGGTGCTGGTGCTGCCAGAGCTGATCACTGCAATTTCCCTTCCTACTTTTCAAGTTGATTTTTTGACATGTTGTAGTTGTATGGAGACCCTGAATGGTCAGTGATAAATAAAGATAATAAATTAAAAAAAAAACCCACCAAAACACAAAAACAAAACCCCACAACAGTCAAAACCCCCCAGAACATCGTCAGAGAAAATATATTTTCCTGCTAATAAGCCCAACATTCCTGAGAGGTGCTAACTGGAGCTCTGTTATGTGCTGTATTATGTGGGAATTTGGATATCTGCATATGTGATTGCATAACATAACTTCAGAATAAGTAATGGAAGTTGTAGTGTTGCCTTTTTTAAAGGTTCTAGGATTGGTTTTGTGTAACTTGTAATAAAGCAGATGTGTATCTTTATAACCTATGCTGTTAACACACCTCACTTTGCCTTCTCTATTTTTTAATTTCTTATTAAAATTATCTAATTGTTCTTCAATATTTTAGTACTTTGAAATACTTTGAAATCTAAAACATACTGTCACTGTAAAAATAAGCTTGAAGTAATATCCTGTCCTCAGATAACTAGTGTCCAGTTCTCAAAAGATTGTAGACCACTTCTATTTAAGCAATCAGCTTCCTATTGATTTTAGTGTTACACTCTGAATAGGAATTAGCTGGTTAAATAAGTATACTGGAATAGATCTTGCTATATTAATGAAGAGGATAAAGAAGTGACAGAAATAATGAGCAAAGAGGGATGAAGATAGGGAGGATGCATATGGGGTTAAATTACTGCCTAGGATCAGCTTTCTTTGCTTCCTGGTCCTGCCATGGATTGCTTGTGTGTCTACGTTTTTAGTGAAAGAAACAGATAATGTAGGGATGTGGTGGTTTTTTGTTTGCTTGTTTGTTTTCCTCCTCTTCTGGTTTGGTGGTGTGGTGGGGTTTTTTTTTCTGATTTAGATTACAAAGTTCTTCAGCTACAGTATCTTACTATCAGCATGTATACTAGGTTGTGTGCTTTAGGGTCCTAATTTGGTTACAGACTCAAAATAGTACTGTAATAGTGTTTAATGATTATAATGATGGGAAGATACAAGTTTAGTACTATACATCTTGGATAAATTTTGGGAATGCTGCTTCTTTTGTGATGTGGGTGATATTGATGGATTCCATAATTCTGGCTGACTATAGCCACTTTTGTTGTTTTAAGGTTTACTTTTTACATTCAGTTTTCACCAAAGGAAAAACCGTTGTGCAGTCTTGGAGAATTGCACTAAGGAGAAATTATTTGGTCTCATCTGAAACATGCCTACAGCATCTTGAATTCTGTAGATTGTGCTAATGTATGGTTGAGACTATTGGGAACTTCCCAGGTTAGACTTGTGATTTGCAAGCAGTTTGAGTGATGATCCAGAAGATTTAAATATCTCTAGGGTACAAGCACTGGAATAGTATAAAATTATTGCTTTAAGTGTGAGGAAAAAAAGCATATATGAAGGGGGGGGGAATCTATGGAGTGGCTGATTTTGGTGGTAGAATAATAGATTAAACAGTTAGACACGTAAACCTTTTACTGGAAATAATACAGAAGCAAACTTGAAATTTCAAGGTATAAAATCATACAGCCTGTCAACAAGAATAGTGATGTAAAGAATAAAAATAATAAAACCAACAAAAACCAAACAGACTCTCTTCTATTGCAAGAACCCTGATTGTCTTTCTGTAGTGCACGTTATGTGGTGAAAGATTTTGTTTTCTCTGTGTGGTCCCATTTGATTACAATGCTGGGAGTGCCTGGCCGCATTCCATATATAATTAATTGCAGCTTTGGTTTCGGGTTGCAGCGGGGCCAGGCTGCCTCTGCCCCTTGCGCTTGTTCACATCTTTAGATAGCTTTCCACCATGCCAGCTGGTGAGTGAATGGAGCCTTTCACAGCAAGCCTAATGGGCATGAATGGTTGAGTCATTGTCTCTGTTGGCTCTCTAGTTAATCTAGTGACAAACAAGGTTGGAGCTGCTGCAGTTGACATTCTCTTTATTGCCTGTGTTTTCAGCGAAAATACTGTGTAAAGGGATTTCATCTTTTTGCCAGCTCGTTTCTGTTTCTTTCTGGTTTTGGAAGGAAAATATTCTTTATGAAGAGGTACGGGTAAAAGCTGCTATGTGTTATGTTCATTTTTTACTTTTAGTTTCCAGCAAAGCAGACAGTTAAATACCTCAGGTTGTGTGTTCAGGTTCCAAGTTTTACAATTTTTTTTTTTTTTTTTTTTTTTAAATTCCTTCTGAGGTTCAATTCTCTCTTCTCACATAAGGAATTTCTGTGTTGCATGTGAAGCTAAGTTATACCAAGCTATTATTTCAGTTCTTGTCGGCTTATAAGGATGTGTTTCTGAACTTTTATTTATTTATGCAATATATAAGCTTAAACAAAATTACGAAAAAGATCTGTTTTCTTACAGGGAAATGTTATAGATGTGAAAAAAGGGTTGTTTTTTTTAATACCCTTTTTGATAGATGCAAAAATAGCAGAAAATGTATTCTAACTAGGAAGTTCTATAACAATAGAAAATGTTCTTTCTATGAGTAATTCTCAATTCCCTATGTATAAACCTTTTTTTTTTTTTTTTTTTTTTTTTTCTAAAATACTTCTGTTATTCCTCTTATTTTTTTCCTAAAATACTTCTGTTATTCCTCTTATTAAATTCTGGAAGGTAAACTAACTTTCAATAGCTTGTAGTAAAAAAAAGTTGTCAGAAATGCAAGTAAAGCCAATGTAGTGTTTGAAAACCATGTGTATTTTCATAAATGCTTTTGCTCGATCACCCCGGAGCTGGGTTGTTGAGTTTTTTTGTTTGGTTGTTTTTTATTTCTTTTAATTTATTTTTTCTTTTTTAAAGCCTTTTCTGAGCTCAATAGGCAAAGAGG
>NW_010309044.1:58260-77923 GCF_000700745.2 Antrostomus carolinensis
TGTGCCAACTTTTTGTTTCCCTATTTTGTAGTTCTTTCAAAATCAAAGAAGGAAAAGTGAGTCAAGGGCAAAAACAATATCCAGCAAAAGTGCTCACTGACCATCTTGGCAGTTTTGGAGCCAGGATAAATAAAAGTGCAGTTCTGGACAGTTGCTTTTCTTCTATAACGTAATTTTTTTGTACTACACACAATTCAACTCAATAACTGCTTCCCAGTCTTCCTACAGCAGAAAACTGTTTTACAGTGAGAAATGAGGGTGTTGTAGCAACCTCCTTCCATGCAACACTGGTGTGATGCTGACATGCGTGGTAAACCCTTGGCTCTGATGGAGGGCTTCAATGTCCCTGAGGTAACTGGTGCCACCACCAGCATTGCTGGGGGATAATTTCAGGCTCTGCCCTCATTTAACCTGGAGGAGCTATGGAGGGAGGGGAGTACTCTGGGTAGCAGCCTGGTGATGTCTGGCGTGGTAAAGGCAGGTTGTCATCCTGAGCCCCTCGGATAGGGGACCTGTGCTGTTTGTATGTCTGTGCTTTATTCTGGGCCATCCTGCTCATCTGGCAATGGTGAAGTTTTGCAGAGGAAGACATCCTCTTTAACATTGTAAAATAGTCTTTTACATAATAAAGAAAATGAGATTATCTTCAATAACAGCTCTTAATACACCTTCTGCTTCCTTGTTTTCACAATAAAACATCTTTCTGGAATCTCCCTGGGCCTCTGCCCGTGGGATTTCTGAGTTGGAATTTTTAACTCGCAGTTTGTTGCTTTATAAATAAAACTCATTTATAACTGCCCATGTCTGCAGTTATACATGAGCAATAGGCATGTTTCACAGTGCTTAATGGGCCCAATCTAAACTCACACAAAGAAATGGTGGAAGTTCTGGGGTTGGCTGGGGCAGGGTCTGCCCTAAATGTAATGTAGATGAACTAGGAGCAAAACTGTCATTAATGCTAAAGGAGAAGTTTGCCTGATTCCCTGCTAACCATGCTGAAAATCTTCCCCAAAAGACAGTTTCATAGTCATAATTAGATTTGTATTAGCTGTCTTTGCCTGATTAAAATATATATATTAAAAAAGTAGAAGATGGAGAAAAGAACTCTTAAGCTCTTCAGTATTTGGGGCTCACTGTGATATTTCACCAGTGCAATAAGAGCAGGAAAAAAACATGCCATACTTCTGTAATTCTGCTATGTCTTCGGACAGTTATGTAGCTACAGAGGTGATTGATGGACAGTCAAAGCTGACTTTCACGTCTATTAATCTGAGCAATATGCTACTTGTTTGCAAGGGTAGTAAGAGAAGAAAACTAGCTACAGCACAGGTATGAGGCTTGGTCTAATTAGACTAAAAGCAATTTTTTTTGTGGCCCTACTTCTATATTTTATTTATGGTTGCCTTTAAATTGAGCTATTTTCTTACCATGATAAACCACAATGGAATCCTCTCTTCTTCTCTTCCAATATATAATTTTGTTTTGTAGTCTTACTTACCTGAATAACTCCAGAGACTTGGTTTATTAAAGTGAGTAAGCACTGTTACATTTGAAAAACTCTTGATGGCCTTTAGACTTTTCAAGTTTTTTGCATTGCTTTCTTAGAATTGAGAACAAGTTAAAATATTTTGTCTGATAATCCTTTACACATTTAGTTTTTTTCAAGGATTTATTTTAAGTTTGGTGTTACAGAGTAAAAAAATAAAAAATAAAAAATAATAATAAAAAAAAAAAGCCAGGGGGATTTAGGGGGGAATTCTTTCATTGCTTCATTCTGTGTGTGGGAGCTTCCTTGAGAGCCACACATGTGATGGTCAGTATGCTTCAATCTTGCTGTGCAACACTAATATGCTCTCTGTTCCGGGACTCTCTGTGGCTGAAGGTCACAGGTCATGTTTTGTATTGGGAAAGTACAATTTGGAAGCTGGCTAAAAGAAAAATCTGAAATCAAAAGCTGAATGATACTCATAGAGTTTGCACAAAGAGGTGATAAAATCTCATTCTATGAAAGAAACAAAATATTTTTTTCTTATTTTTAAGTTCTGCCTTCTCTGCAATAAATAGCTACTTGAGTAGGCGTTATGTTCTGCACAGGAGTTTCCTGCAGACATTACGCTGCAGATTTGTTAGCCTTAATGAATACCTTGGAAGATTAGGGTAAGACTCTTAGCAGACTAAGTATCTAGAGGACATTCTTAATACCATGTGACTGGCTTCTGACTTTTGACCTTCCCCTTTAAAGTGTTGGCATCAGGATAATTATCACGAGGCACAATAGAAAATCAAATGTTTAAATTATTGGCTCCAATTAATAGGATTTTTAACTTGCAAATGAAATGTTACATATGTAGGTGTCCTTATTGGTGGTGGTTCTTTATAATAATACAATAAAAATAGTTCATTTCAAATCTGCTAAACTGTATCTTGATTGATTGAAAGATCATTAATTGAAAAAGAATTACATGAAAAGAAAAATGAATTGATTTCTGTATCTAAATACTCTCAGTCCTCTTCTAATTTTTTGATCTTACCCATCACCCTTTACTTCACACTGAAAGGGTGCCTAAACCATGGGTTGCCTTGCTTCCCTGAGGCAAGATGTCCTTTTTCCTTCACTGTCAGCCCTGATGCATCTCCACTAGTGCTAGCATAGTCCACTCTGACCACTTTACAATGATCATTGTGGAGATGAACCAAAAATGTTTACATGAGGTTTGGGGTTAAAGTCTAGCAGGGACCTGAAGTTTTTTCACTTCTTTCAATCCTTGAACTGTTCCTGAGGTAGCAGCAGCAGAGAACATTTTAGGAGAAAGAAAATGCTGGTCACACCTCAACTGACCACATAAACTGACCTTCAGAAGTGATACAAAGCAATTTTGCACTTAATATTCCTACTGCTGTTTTAAAAATAACTAGTAAGTTTTTTGCTGGATTTTGATTTTATTTTTTTTTTTTCCCCCACTGAAAACAGTCCCATTTGTTCTGCCTAAAGAGCAGATTTTTGTTAAATCTCCTTGCAAATGGTCCCTGATCTCTGTTTGTATTTCTGAATCTTTCTTCCTTCCCAGACAAGTCGGTTTGAGGCAGGAGCAAAATCACTATGGCAGCAGGCTGCTTCCCAGACATGTCAGAGAATCCTGCCAACTTTCATGGGTTTATTGTGTGCTGAGATTCTCTTTAGTGTTTGTCATGCAATCAGTCAAAAATAGCAGTATTGGAACTGGGGTTTCACACTCCCTTATTCTGTCCCTGGCACGACCACTGTACGTTTCCTTGTCCATGTCAGTCTTATGCTTGTTCCTGAGAGGATGGAAAGGAAGCAGTGGGGTAAAAACTGCCTTCATTTGCTTCTGAAGACAGAGGTCTCATCATGCCTATTGTACTGGAGCACTGGTACAGATCGAAACAGGAGCCCCCGAGAGTGTTCAAATGGGGTTTTCTGGGACAGTGTCGCATTTGTTTTCTCACTCGTAGGTCAGAAGGGCTCAGTGAAGTCAATAACAGCAGATCAGTCTTGTCTATGCTGCAAGACTAAGGTTGTTTTTTGTTTTTTGTTTTTTTTTTTAATCATGTCAAGGAGCAGCATCTACAGCAGAGCAGCTATTGCTGTTCAGGCAGCCAGTCCTGTTGGGAACAGAGAATCTCTGTGATAAATGCTTCTCTTGTAGGATGTGTTATTGCTATTGGGAAAATGCTTCCACAGCCTTGACATGTGCTTACTTCAATCTGTCAAATTAATTTCCTAGCTCTGATTTGGACTAATTTTTTCAAATAGCATCTGGGAGATACTGGGATGCCATATTTGGTCACAGGTTATGTACTTTTCAAGGCTGAGGGGTGTGGGAGTGTGATAATACTGTTAAAACGCCTGCCCCTCCACACTGTGCGTCTGTGAGGAGCACCCTTGGGTCTGACTTTTGTGGCATCCCCACAGGTATTCAGTTCTGCAGTGCAGACAAGTCCCAAGCCTCCAGCTGTCTCAGCTGCTTCTTGTGGTAATAACATCAAGTCAAAAGGATGACCTAGCACCTTTTCTCATAAGTGTGTTGTGCTTTTTTTTTTTTTTTTTTTTTTTTTGGGACATCTGCTGGAAAATATAGGTGGTGCTCCATGCTGGTACACTGGGTTTCGGTGTGTGCATGTTATTTCGAATACCCAACATAAGTTACAGGCCACTCCGTTGATTTCCTGTTAAATGTCCGAATTTAATTTAACCTGTGTTTGGAGACAAAGCTGCCTCAGTGAAATGCTTAGAATTGTTCTTTAGAGGCATCCATTTCTTTCTACTGACTATAGGGGAAACACAAATTCCTGGCCTAAATTCTTTGAGTCACCCTGTTGGTGTGTGTACCTTTGCAGTGCTGAAATAAGTCATCTGAATCCAGACCATACTCTTTGAAGTGCCTGATTTAGAGCTTTTTGTTGCATTGCTCTTTTGTTACTTGCTGGTTTTCTCCCTTTTGCATCGACAGCAACAAAGAAATCCTTATTTCAGCACAATTCCATCAACCATGTACAGAAATAGAGCAAATACCTGGGAAATCAGAATGGATCCCAGAAGGGCCTCATGGCAATTTCTCTTCCAACTTCAAAAGGTACCATTTACATAATGAAACATCTTCACTGGAATGAATAAACCATGATTTAATGCAAGACCTTTTGTCTTTTATACCCTACATTTAAATAATAGACGCATAAAAATTAAAATAAAAAATACCTGAGTGATATTTGGTTAATAAAGATGTGAAATTGAAGCTTGTTTCTGAGGCACAGCATCAAAAGGAGTTTTCACTCCTACTTCAGCAAGCAGTAAGAGGCAGGTTCATATTAGCTCATCTAATCCAGTCCAAATTTATATTACTTTAATCTCAGCTGTTCCCCATGCTCAGTTTCAATTTATGTATTCCTGGGCTCCCTCTGGTTTTCTCTCCTGCTTCCCTCTGGCTGTTTAAGATTGTAGACAGCTCAGAGAGAGTCACTCTCTTCTAAGACAAGCATGGACATGAATGGCAAGTGTCTGTTCATCCTTTTCTTGGCTTCAACCTATATCCCTCCCTTGTAAGGCCGTGTCTAACATCTCCTACTCTTATAAGAAAACAGTACTTTATTTCCATCAAAAAGTGTTTTCTATCTTGTTTTGTTTTTTTGCCACAGTTGGATGATTCTATGGAAGTGTGGAGGGTCTCCTGTGCTCTAACTGAAGACTTTAACCACACTGCAGATGCTTCTCTATATATAATTTCTACAGCCTGCAACCTTCCCTAGGCTTCTCTCCTTATATAGGTTTCCCATCCAACTATTCCTACATTTATTCATGGCTGTGGGGTTGTTTGGGTTTTTTCCCCCCCCTAAAGCTTTTGGGACAACTACTTGCATTAGATTCAACCCCCAGCTCCCCCCATTCACAATTTCCTCTTAAGCCTTCCTCAGTAAGAAAGTGTTTCCTTTACAAGCTATGAGCAGCCCAAAAAGGCACCTTTGCAGCTTTCACTCGCTACAACTGGCACATGTACCTTTTGTGAACCACTAGCTTAAAGGAAACCAGTGTCCAAAATGTTAAACATTAGCAAAGCTCACCCAGCACATGCTTGATCTGTCATCTGTTACAAATAGGAATGAGGCTGCTGTGGAGTAAGAACATACTGGGAAGGAGAGTAACTCCTACATCTTACCACTCTGTGCTCTGCATGTCCTGCTGTGTCATCATTTTTCTAACCAGCTCAGGTTTCCTTTGGAGATTTGACTTTCAGCCTTTTCCTAACACATGCAAACAGACTTCACAGCTGCTTCTATACTGCATCTCAGGCAATGGTCATCTATACTGCCCTTCTAACTGGAAGCATGTTGCTTGCTTAACATCTCTTAGACCAGATGACGTTAAGACTCTTGGAGGAAGAAGCATAAGTCTCTTCTACCTTTCCAAGGCTCATCGTACCCCGGCCTGCAGGCATATCTTTCCAATTCTGAAGTGGTTCCCTAGTTATTTCCTTTTGGTCTTGTTGTTCCTAATCAGATGATGGAGGACAGCCAAGAGTCACCGTTAATTCTATTTATCATGTGATGTATACCCCAATCATGATAAATCTCAGGCTACATTGTTCTTTAGCATCCAAGCATATTGTGTTGATGCTCTGAAGAAGGCCAAAAAACCTGTAATGAGTCTAAGCATGTTCCTCACAGGAAATTTCTTTGGCCCTTGCAGTTGCTGTCACATGGGTATCTTTCACATGGGAAGCTCAGGTTCTGGGTGATATTTCAGCCCATGTTCATTTCCTAAAACATACTGTCCCAGCTATTAAACTATAAGCTTGAATGGGATAGGATTTTGCTCCTGCTTTTAAGGTTGGGAATGGTGAATACATCAAGATTCTCTAGGATTAGTGATTTTTTTTTAGTCACCTACCCTCCAAGTGTAGAGATGAGGATTTTCAACAAGTTCCTCCTCTTCTGTTATAGATTATATTTTATGTCCTTCTAAGGTACTTGCTACAGAGTAAGCACTTCGCAAGAAGTGCCCTTTCAGTCAAGGACTTTTCTATCTCCCTGTGCCCCTCTGCTCTGTAAGTATAAGGAATGGTAACTAGGCCATGGGGTTCTGTAAAATAAAAAGTGTGAAATCATGTGCAACTGCATTTCATGTTTTTAACTAATCTGAGGATAAATGCTGAAAACCACAAAAAGACTTACTGCCCTGCGCGTCGCCTCACTGAATCCTGATAATACAGGCCCCCCTCACACAGAGTGTGCTCTCTACATTAGCAGTAACTCAAGAACCTCTGTTAATGGCTTTCAGCAAGGCTAGACAAACTTTTAAAAGGTGCAAATCTGGAATCAAATTTTTTGTTTGGAGGTGTGTATTTTTGTGCTGTTTTTTGTTGTTGCTTTGTTTTTGTGTGGGGGGTTTTTTCATTTGTTTGTCTGGTTTTTTTGTTCAGGTCAGCTACTTGAGACGTAGGCTGGAAATCAAGAGGTTACTGGAGCATGACAGCAGTGTTTGACTGCATCAGACCCTGATAATAGCCAGCTTGCAGACTGGTTCAACTGTCAGGAATACCATGTGTATGAAGTGAATAGAAGTATTTGTGAATAGAACACAACTATTTGCTGTTTCTATATTTATATAAAAAAAGACTTATAGTCATTCTTGATAGTGAATCTGCCTTTCTTTGGATTTGGAATTATACTTTGCTATAGTTTGAGGGGCCTACAGCCAAGCTCTCACAAAGGCATTACCTTAGTTATCCTGTTTACTGCAGATAGTGAATAAGTGAGATGTAAATGAGATCAGCCTTCAGGTTGTGGTATATACTGTGCATTACTGTTTACAGAAAGGAAATTATGCTGCTTTCTTATCTAGTTATGGTAAGACTGGTAAGTCATTAAAAGTTTTGCCAGGGGAAATCCATATGTCTGACACTTTTAAGAGATCAGAGCTGTATTAGAAACTCTTCAGTTACTAAAATGTTGTTGAAACTCATTGATGCAGATACAGGGACAAAAGGTTTCGGTAGCATAACCAAATGCACTTCTGAAGGTTAGAATTGTGCAGTGCTGCAGTTCAACACACCTGCAGAATCCCTGGAGTCTTTAACCCTTCAGAGGTTTATGTAAGAAATAAATTACAGAGCAACTCCAAATAAAGGAGAACTGGAAAAAATCTTGTTTCCTTTGTTTAGAATAGCATCAAAGCAGACTGTAAACTGGAAGAATAGTTCATACCTCTTCTGAATTCAAGGTTCTCTTGTTTCCTTCTAGTATGTAACATAACTGAAGGACTAATTTTTTTTAAACTGGTTTATTCTTTTTTAATGTCTCTTTTAAATGTGGATTGTCTATCCTGGAAGGGATTACTGCACAACTGGAGAATAAGTCCCAGAGGATGAGAAAACAGCAATCAGAGTAAAAGATATTTCATCAGGATGATAAAATATTAGATTTAATTACTCATTTACATGGCAGGCAAAAGGCTTGGAGAATGTGTGAGATACTGGGTGAGCAAGAGGAAAAAAGAATGATGGGAAAGAGAAAGGAAGGTGAACTTTACCAGTTTGACTCTTTGATTGCTGTTCCCAAGTGGATTTGAGGAGTCCTAATAGAGTACTAGAGCATAGGGAGGAGGCTGTCACCAAGCAGAGATATCCCCCATCTTGTTTGTAAACAAGATTAATAACAAAAGAATTCTGAATTGGGGTAAATGCCAAAGTTGTTTGTGTGTGGTGGTGTTTTTTTTGGTTTTTTTTGTGTTTTTTTTTCGTTTTTTTGTTTGTTTGTTTTTTTTCTCCCCAGCCTGCTCATCAAAATTAAAAGACTACCAAGATCTTGTCCCTGGCTTTGGAAGTTCAGATATGATGTGGCTGGTGCTGATATAATAAAGAATAATTAAAAATATGAAGAAGGTTGACACATTTTTACACAGCACTTGAAACTGGTCTAGGGAGCAATTATTACTCGTCGTGTTAAAATTTGGTTTTGAGAAAAATGACAGCTGTATCTAGAGAGACCCGTTGAGGGAGTCACAAAATGGCAGGTTCTGATATAACACTTCTGACAGTGAATGCTTCCCAAATGCTGAAGGAGAATGTCTGCCATTTCTACTTTTACAAGTTAAGCAGTACACCAATATCCATTCCCTCCAAGAGCTGGAAAATCCTTTCTATAAGGAGGAAAAAAACCTAAATTATTGTTAAGCCAAGTAGTTTCATGGGACAAAGTTGAATAATGTCTTCTTAAGGTTTGTGTCTCTTGATGGATTTTCTGATGTCTAAAGTGGTTTGAGTTTTGAGGGAGTCTCTTTCTGTCTTTGAGATGTTTGTCTTCCTCCTGTAAGGATTTCTGGGTTGTACTCATACAGGCCCCTTCAGTTAAGGACTAATCAGTTTGTCCTTTCTTTTTCTTTAAGTGTGTAGGAAATAAACACCTTTCTCTCCTTCTGCATGTTTGGTTGAAACTGGTCAACATGTCCTGGGATGTGAACACAGATGGAAAATCAGACAGGTTGGAAATACCTAGACCTTCCAGACCAGTGACATGAAAAGGAACAATTGCTTTAAGTTTCATTTTGCCAGACTTGAAAAAAAAAACATTGTAAGACTGGCTAGTAGCTTTAGCACTCATTGAGGCAGCTGAGCCTCTAAGTCTGAACCAATTACTCTGGGTTTAGTGCAAGAAGGCAGTTCAATTCAAACTGCTTTATTGGCATGAATAGTGTCGCAAGCTTTGCCAAAAGGCATGGTGCCACTAGGGATTTTGAGATATTCAACATGTCAAAATGATTTTGGTCTTAAAAGAAGTGCCATTTGATATTTTAGTCTGTAATAATTAGAACTGGAGAAGGTTTTGATCTCTGTCCCTAATCTTAGAAGTTTGGATAAATGGTCTTGGTAATGACAGCATAACACTATGTCAGCTATGCAGCTGAAGAATAAGGGAAGGCTCAATATTTTAATCTAAAATCCGACAAGAATTGAACAATAAGACTCTTTCCAGGGTCTAGAGACAGTCTAGAAAATAAAATTTGGCTTTAGGACACAAGGCAGAAATCCCCCACAGGGTCTTTTCTAAAACTGAAAGAAAGGCAAAATCCTTGAAAACCAAATCTCTGAAATTGCAAGTAATTGCTGTAACAGAAAAGTGCACAGTTAGCTGAGATCTTTGGTCATTATTTAGAATGACAATGCAAAGAGTTAAATCCTATTTTACATCCTATTTTCTTTCCAATAAATATTAAAATAACATCAAACAATGCCCCAGAAAATGCATGTAAAATATAAACAGGCTGGTTTGTACTTAGAGTCTAGTGTTGTGTACTGGAAAATGCTAAGCTGATAAAGAGCAAAGGGCTGCACTATTTTAAGCTCTCTTATCCAGTTAGCTGACTAAAACTGGTTTGTAGCTAGAACAGAGCATCTGAGCTGGTACACATAGCATTCATCAGTGACTCTAAATCTGTGAAAAAGAGCAGGGAAACAAGAAGCTTGGAATAGATTCTGTCAAGCCCACAACATCTGAATGATTTGTTAGAAAACCCCACTGATGCTCAGAAATCACAAGTATCTGCCAGTTCTTCAAGATTTTTCTCTGTGAGCATGTGCTGATTTTCTGAAGCCCCTATGTGACTTCTAAAAAAAAAAAAAATAAAAAAAAAATTGGAAGATGGAACATACAGTGCTGAGAAATTAAGCCAGCACTGAAAGGAGAAAAACAATTCAGACTGGGAGACACATCTGCTATCTCCCAATTTACCATATTTTGCATATAAAAAGGATGTTAAACTCCTTTTTTTCTTTGTTCCTCTTGAAGTTTTAATGTCAATACCAGGTGACTGATTAGTGCTCTGTTGCTCCTATTTTGAAATCTCCAAAGAGGTCATGGAGTTTATAAAGGATTGTCTGCCCGGGGCAGGTAATGTACTAACAAATGTAGCTCTTAATCTTGTCCCTGGCTTTTAACCTGAGCTGTGTCTTCTAGTTACTGTAAGAGGCTCAGTAGTGCAATAACATGTACCTCTGTTTCCAGATTCTTAATTAAGAACGTAAAAATTCAGAAATTTACAACTTTGATATCCTTTCCCACAAAGAGCTCCTATGTAGACCTTAATTGCTACAAACAGACGATTTTTGGTTACATCGATGTTTACTACAACAAGTTGAGGAGTTCTGAAACCAGATCTGCATTTGCAGAGTAAGGAGCTGAATTAAAACAGATCTAATATTACCTAAAAATACTTTTTTTTTTTTTTTAACCTCACAAGTACAACAAAATAAAATCCTTCTTTCGTTTTCAAAATCAAAATGTATTATGAACTTTTATATTCATTAGGAAAGTGAAGAAAAATTAAAGAAAGCAATATTATTCTCTGTTTTGGGGTGGTTGTGTAATTTTGGGTCCTTACTCATATGGGTTTTATTTTCAAATTCTAAGTCCTTTTACATCTGAACTTGAATAGAATATAGCACTCTTGAGGCAATAAAGTATAGATTTTCAGACAAAAGCTATCTAGTGCAGGATATGGAAATAATAATAATAAAAAAGATGCTGTAAGTGATAATGCTGTGGGCTGATAGCACTGTGAAATTTCTGCTTTTGGTCTTGAAAGCAACAGGATTTGAGATTAAACATTATGTTGGATAGAGAGTGTGAAAGTCCCCTTTGGGGGTTCTTTTAAATATACCTCCTTTGTAGATGCTTCACTGCAGACGTTTGTTCTGGCCTCTGCTTTCTAGACACTTCAAGACACAACATATGAAACTTTTAGGAAAATCCTTGCTTTAAGGAAATAGCATTGTTCCACTCCTGAGGTGTTCTCCCACCTTGTTGCTGCAGGGGAGGGGTGGAGTGAGGCTGCATAGCTTTGGTTTTGCATAACTGAGCTCATGGACAGCCTTGTTGGCCTTAACCAGGTGGTATCTATTGACTGGATTAGTGTATCTTCAGAAACTGTAACTTGGGGCTGACCCAGCTCCTCAGAGCACCCTGGGGGCTGGGAAGTGTATCTAACTGTCTCTCCATGGAGCGCAGCTAAGGACTTGCTCCTCCGGAGGTCTGCCACCTCTGCTTCTCTGTCTGACCCTGTGCAGAGCTGATCTCTGAGCAGATCCTTATGCATGTGTCAATATGCAGATGTTAGATTGTGTCTCATGCTCCTGCCCTGCGTGCCCCTTGTAGACTGGGCAGCAAACTGTGGGGAGAAGGCCACTGTTTTATTTGAAATAGACACCGTGTAGCACTGTAAGTTCACAGCAGTCTCCAGGGCTACCTTCCATTAACAAGAACACCGCCAACAGATCACTTTCCTCTCTGTGGAGAAGGGTGGAGCGAGTCTGTTACTCTGGATGCTGGGCCTGTCAGGTGTCTTATAGTGGTGGTAGTAAATGTTTCCTTGGACATGGCAGTGGTGGCTCTACTTCAGCTTAATGAGCTGCTGAGCCCCTTGGGACAGGTACTGGCTGTACCTGGGTGTACTTCTGAGTTTGCTGTTTTCTGCTGGGACAGTTTGGGTCTGACACTTTTCCTGTTGTGGGCTGGTACCAAGTGATCCATCCAGATTTGATTTCCTCTCCATTTCCAATGCTGAAGCTGCTGTCAAACAGGTGCTCTGCTGTGCTCCTGTCCATACCAGCTCCAGTGGGGGTGCATCTTGCCTACGTCTTGCACACAAGAGCACCTGGGCGGCCCTAGAAAAACCTTTCCCCAAGCAAGGGCAGATCTGAGCCATCAGGCTGCTGGTGAGCATGGGCTGGCTTTCCAGCTGGGTGTGGGAGGTGGAAGGTATTGCAACAAAACTCTAAGGCCTGAGAGCTCAGCCATGCATGGGGCTCTCCCGTCTCCTGTTCTCTGTGTGTGTGCTCTGGGTCTGGTGGGAGAATTAGTCCTTCTTGGGCAATTTTATTCTCATATAAGTGCTATGATAAGGATTTACAGGTAGTGCTCTTCATAAAAATGCACCACTCAGCAACATGAGATTGTTTTAGGCAAGTGTATCTGGAAGGTGTCCATCAGCACTGTCAGCACCTCAGGAGAGAGGAGGCAACCATGGCAGTGCCAGGTAGATAGAGGTAGGCAGAAGGAGCAGGTGGTATTAGGATCAAAACTGGGGGCTACACGAAACTGAGAGAGCCTCCTGGTTTTGGCCTGCTGTGGAGTGGGGGGACTGACTCCTGTGTCTGATTGAGTTAGTAATTCTGGCTTTTGCCTGATCCTTGTTTATTATGCAAATAACACAAGCTTGGAGATCTTCTGCAAAACTAATGGCAGGTAAAGCAAGTGCAGGTGGATGGGAGAGATTGAGGACAGAGTTTTATTAAGGTAAAGGGAAACTATTTATGGAGTTGAGTTATGTATAAACCAGTTTGCTTTTATGTCTGAAACAGGTGGGTGACTCCAACCTTGTTCTCTGAGGGACCTGTTCCTGCCAGCTAGGGAGCTTGTTGGTCATTTGTAATCCCATTCAGATTTTATACTTGCTCTGTCACAGATCTGTAAAAGGTTGTTCTTTGCTCAGTTTTTACAGACTCACAGGCTTGTTTGAGTTCAGATGTGGGAAGAATTTCTACTTTCTGCAGCCTTCCAGGAGAGAGCTTTTCCTGAGCAATGATCCCCAACCACAGATTGACATCTGAGGTGGAATGGAAAGCCTGGAGGGGAAAGTGGATGCAAGGCTGTGTTTGGGAACTGGGGCTTGAATATAAACTGCAAGCTTGGCTCAAGAGGTTTAGACGGTACCTCTTCCATTAAGGTTTCAAGCTGAGGCTTATTGTATGTGTCTTATAATGAATATTGGATGCAAAGCACACTGAGGTGCTACCTTTTTTTTTTCTTTTTTTTTTTTTTTTTTTTTTTTTTTTTTCTTATATTTGTGCATGTTGGATAGAAGTAAGATAGAGGAAGTGATGATAAGACTGAACTAATTGTTACTTGGTCAAAGGATGTACTCCAGATTTTTTTTGTTGTTGTTGTTGCTTTTTGCTCTACCTCAACATGCACTGGATCACCTCTGTCCAGAATAATGCACAGCGGGAGGAAATTAACTTGTTTTCACTTTATGGAAATTGGGATGTGATTCCTATTGTGCTTGCAGGAAGGGGAATGAAGCTGCTTATGACACAGCTATTAAATTTGCTTTTTGCCACTTGTGCCCTTTTGTTATGGATTAATTGTACCTGGCATCAACATAGCTTGGGAAAATTATGGAAAGCCGAAATGTTATAATTGGAAGTATCCAAAGCTATTTTATTAAAACAAATCTTTCCAGCCAAACTCCATCTGAACATGGCTGTGTCAAGTTTTGCTCTTAAATAGCCGAGACCTTGGAGTCAATTTAATTCACTGTGCTCTATGTAAATGAGGCTGTACTAAATGACTAATGCATGTTATCTATGTAGATCTGAGATGAGGTGTCTGGGGGAAAATGATAGGATCTGACTGATAATAGCTACCCACCAGGGAAGTCCCTGGCCTTCATTTCTGTAAAGATATGAGCACAAATGTATTATTACACTGCTAAAAAGCCAGAGGAAGGAATTCTTCTAGTTGCCCTTTTTTGAGGGCACCTTAGGTCTTTATCCTTCGAGCCAAGAGCAATTTTTGCAACAATCTGTCTTCTTGAGGAATTAAGTCAGTGTCAAAGATGGGGGAGGCAGAACTGATAATTGCAAGCAAATCAGTTGGGGCAAAAATGCAATTAGAAGAGACATTGTGGGAACTGGCAAATCCCAAGCACAGTTTCTTTATACCAAGATTTTCTACACTTTAATTCATGCTTTCAGATCTGCCAAGCTACCCCCTTGTTAATGCCTGTAACAAAAAGGGAATTTATCAGCAATTTGTGGTGAAGACATGGAAAACTTTTCAGGCACCTCATGTCAAATTGCACATTACTCACCTGCTAGTGCACTTGTTAAGGTTATGTAGACCTACCTGTGCCTGGATTATTTTTAAATGTACACACTTTCAAGCAGTTGACAAGAACTTCTCTATGAAAAAGACTATATAAAAATGAACTTTCTACTAAGAATACTTCAGGATTGAAACACAGATGACTGAACTGGATTAATTACTTGTTTACCTAAAAGAATATATGATGCTTGAGAAGGTAGGGTCCATTATTGGAACAGATATTTTGTAAGGATTATTCCTGTACGAAGAACTGACAAAAGAAATTTTCTTGCAAAGACTCTTTTCTAAACTCTTGGGACTCTGGCTCCCTCAGATTCAAGTATCTTGGAATTCAAGCTGTGATGTACAAAGTTTTGATGTTGAGTTCAGTATCTGTGTGACTGGAGCTTGGATCTGGTCTGAAGAGATAGATACTAAAGTGTTTACAGGCTGTTCATGCCTTACTAATGCTTCCTCTGATAAAAAGGTAAATGCCATAGCATTTGCAATCCATTTACCACCTCTGGGTACACTTGTTTTAGGATTGTAAAAAAACCTCAGACCTGAGGAGGGGAGAAATTGTTGAGAATTGATCTCTGACTGAAGACAAAAAATGTAATTTGGCTAGAAAGTATTTAACTTCATGTTCTGTGAAACATTCACCAAACAGGAGTGTCAGTTCTGACCTTCATTCCCTATCTGATTCTTGGTAAAGCCTGAACAGGACGTTAACATGATATGTCTATTTCCTTTTGTATGAAATGACGGATTATAATTAATTTAGAGATTTGTGAAGTATCTGTAACACTCTAAATGAGAATAAACAAAACAAAAATGCCAATGAACCCCTTGGGAATTAAAATTACTTCTGAACAGTACCTGCCCTGAACTCTGCAAGAGGAGTTTTGTGTAGTGGTGTGGTTGGTTTTTCCCATCTATTTATTTATTTGTTTAAAACTCCATTGCAGGTGACATAGTATCTCTAACCTGGATTGTGGTATTTGAATTCCATTTAGTTCACCTGTTTTTTCTCACACTTCCATAACCCATATTGTAGTCAGAAGAGTGGCTGCAGCTTATTCAGGTAAACTTGAAGTAGCCTGGAAGTAGCTAAACTAGCTTAAGAAATAGAGATATGCCATCTTTAGTTTCCAGAAAGTTTTTTTTATCCAGGTTTCTATGTGAATGCTGCTATAGTTGCAAGTGTTGCTGGTGCTTGTTGGTGTAACTTCACACAGCTAACACTGATGGAAGTCAGTACTCCTGCGTGTCAGAGGTCCATTCTTCCACCAAGAAAACTTTGTTAAGCCAGCCACATCCTGTTTCTGGAGCCAATAGTAGTGATTGGGCAGACGACTGCTAAGCTGAATCTGCTTGCTGATACAGATGAAGGCTAGCTACAAGTTTGGGTTGGGAGCAGTGAGGGTGGCTTGCCCCTTCTTACAGCAGTGGAGTCTTAAAGCATCAGTGTAACAGTGCCCTGAGCTGTTTTCAAGCTGACTTGGGCGAGCCTACACTGGATGTAGTTACAACTTTGGTCCCTGTGTGTGCAAACCTGAAATATTAGTAGTGTCATGGCATGGGAAGAGTAAAATTCCCGCTCAAGTAGTATTAATGATGCTGGATTCTGGGCTGTGCTGCTTCCACAATTAACTTAAACTGAAAAGAAGCTGTATGTTTCTCTGCTGCTATAGTAACTGAGTTTTAAATGTATGTCTTCTCTTGAATGGAATCCAGAGCATTATGTATCATGTGCCTAGGACTGATACATAGAAGACAAAGGGAGCTACAGATGATTTTGAAGAATGTATTGCGGCAGTTTCAGAAGTTACTACCTGCAGTCGTCTGTTCTGACCCTCTGTAGGAGTTTCTGGTCTCTGTGTCAGAGCTGGCAAAGGCAATATGTACCCACACCAAAGCTGGCTCAGATCATAACCTGGTGTTGTAGTTCAGACTCATAATGGCTCCAACTTATTTACAGGGAGATTTAGCTGCTGCTGCTAAAAAGTCTGCCCTGTCCCCATACAAAACGTTTGAAGGGAGAGTTGGGCAAGAGTCTTCGTTGCTTCTGAACTGTCCCACTTTACACTGATAACATCTGGCAGCTGAGGTGTGGATACACATTCACTGCAGATGTCCCTGTTACAAGGGAACAGTCATAGTAGAGGGAAGTGTTGGGCAAAGGGAGATATCCCTGTTAGCTGGCCCAGCTAAACCTGCCGAAGAAAAAGAGTTGGAGCCATGCTGTGTCAGACCATACAGCATTGTGGCTATAGTGCAGGCACGCTTACTGTCTGCCAGTGTTGCTTTGGGAAGGCAACCTTTCAGCAGAGATGTAGAATAATTAGGGTGTGCAAGAGGCAAATTATTTAACTGTGATAGCAAGGTTCAGCAAGGATTTGTGGCATCTCTAGTTGTCTCAGAAGAAAACAAGTAGCTGGTGTGTGGAGCAGGCAGTTGTTTAAGGTCACCGATGTTGAACTATTTAAAACTCAACAACAAGTAATGCTGAGGAAGAGGGAATTCTGAATGCAGCTGGTCACATGTCTACACAGGCTAAGGGGTTTCATAGTGCTAATCTGTGACCCTACAACCTAAATTCTGCTGAAGTCCTTCAGTCTGGGGCTGTTCTACAAAGCCTCAGAGAGAGACTATCAGTTTGGGTAATCCAGTTGATACTGAAAGAACATACCCTTCTGCTTAAACAATGTGACACTGAAAGTTAGTTACATATCTACTAGGCCTAGTTAAGCTTGTAGTCTAAAATAGATAACAGGAAACTTGAGGCATCGAATCTTTAAAAATATGGTAGATAAGGTAGTGATGCCAGAATAAACTGGTTTTGTGGAGACAGAAGTGTTGTTACCAGACCAAAAGAAGAACTAAGCGTGCGCAGAAGAAAAGTTCCCCTAAAGGGCACAGTGACAAAAGTTTCTATGACCACCAGGCGACCCCTGAAGATGACCAGTGAGAATGCGAAAATAACATTTGCATATATTAATGGGTTATTGGAAATGTGATGAATATGTTAAATTTCTTGGAAAAGTAATGAATATGCATGTTTTGATAGTATAAAGCTTTTGTAGGGAGACAAGTTGGTATGCACAAAAGGTGGAGCGATCCCCCATGCATCCAGCGCAGTAATAAAGGACACCTGCTTCTGAAGGCTGCATTGGCGTTAAGAAGTTCATTCCCAATTTTGGTGACACACTTGGCTGCTCATGAATAACAAGGTTAGGCTCTTGCATCTAAGCAGCTTGGGTTGGTGCTATCTGGCAAAATACAAGTCAAAAACTTTATCCTTCTCTTTATTCTCATTTTCACAGTACTTAAAGCTCTACTAACTTTTTGCATTGGTTCACACTGTTTATGTTGGGATATGTGGTGTATACTCTCATTAAACAACAACAGAAAAATCTTTAGTTTGCATATATTGGAATGAAAGGGTTTCTGTGGTCAAGAGTAAGAAAACCAGTGGCAGCGTTTCTGTAACTCTCTGTTCTAATGGTATGGTTCTTTTGATAAGTACTTAATTTTGCATCAAAATCTGATTTCATTATTAAAAAAAGAGAAGAGCAATGAAAGCTTTATACTTGGAAAATCCCTCTGAACTGAAGGTCTGGGAAATGGCTTAGGCTGAATTCTTAAGCCTGTGGTCTTATATCTGTCAGTGGAAATAAGGCTCTAGTGCAGGTTTTGCAGTAAAAAGTATTCAATCTAGTTTGTTTTAGAAGTAACTATAAAGACCATGCTCTTCTTCCAAAGGGAGACGATTTTGACAAAAATAACTTCTACTTTTCCCAATATGCATAAATATTTAAGTTTTCTGGCATAAAATATTAACAATGGGAGGAAAAAATATACTATCTTAGGTTGAGGTTTTTTTTGCCATAAATAAAAAGTAAAAAGAGTTTAAATAATTCAAGTCATTCTATTAAAAAAACCAAAACAACTATGTCTTCATGCCTAATATATATTGTATGTGTCTTTTACATATCAAATGTAGGGGTAAGAACTGTAAGCTGAACAGGTGTCATCCTACCTTGTTGGAAACATTTTTGATCAAGGATTGCTGAACAGCCTTGCAAGGGTCAATGCATAACTGATTATTGGATCTAGCAGCTGTTAGAGATATGTTATGTACTGTTTTAGGTTGTAACTTCTTTCCATTAAAATTCCTTATACAAGAGTTGGAGGATCATGACTATGATATATGGATGGGAATAAATGCCCAGGAGCTGAAGGGGGCTACATTCCTCTTAGTCTTCCCTCCCTGGTAGCCCAAGAGAGGAACATACTTCTAGCTAATCTTGACCTGAAAATTGTGAAATAAATTTTTCCGAAATGGCTCAGTCATTTATCCAATGACTGTGAAAAGCATAGGAAATGCATATACTGTTTTAAGAATAAAAGTTGGCCCCATCTGGATGAGTGTCTGATGATAATTTACACAATTAGTCTGTTCCTCTTGCTCCCATGGACCTTGTTTCCCACCCCCCTCCACTGCCCTTAGTGAGAGGATAGCTTGACCAGGCCTGGTAGAAAAGCACTCTTCTAAGAAATAGGTTACATGGGTGTGAGCTCCTCTGATTATCTTTCAGTTGGCACACAAGTTTCTGACTTAATGGGAAGGAAGGAAGGACAGGCAGGGGAGATGAGGAGGGGGTGTTGCCCTCTATGTCAACAGCCAGCTGGAGTGTATGGAGCTCCACCTGGAGACAGATAAGGAGCCAACTGAGAGTCTATGGGTCAGGATTAAAGGGAAGGCAGGGAAAGGGGATGTTAGTGTGGGGGTCTGCTACAGGCCATCAGACCAGGGAGACCCAGCAGATGAGGCCCTCTATAGGCAGATAGGAGCAGCCTCACATTCACAAGCCCTGGTCCTCATGGGGAACTTCAACCACTCTGACATCTGTTGGAGAGACAACACAGCAGGGTACAAACAATCCAGGCAGTTCCTGGAATGTGTGGAGGACAACTTCCTTCTCCAGGTGGTCGAGGAGAGGTGCTATGCTGGACCTTGTTCTCACCAACAAGGAAGGGTTGGTGGGGAGCGTGAAGCTCTTGGGCAGTCTTGGCTGTAGTGACCATGAAATGTTGGAATTTGAGATCCTCAGGGCAGTGAAGAAGGTGCATTGTAAGCTCACCACCCTGGAAAAACAGACTTTGACCTCTTCAGGGATCTGCTTGGTCATGTACCATGGGATGAATTCCTGGAAGGAAGAGGGGTGGAGGATAGTTGGATACAGGCTTGAGAGATGGACCTGTGCTAACCTCATGAAGTTCAACA
>NW_010309045.1:0-9041 GCF_000700745.2 Antrostomus carolinensis
TATTCCAGCTCCTGAGGAGACTATTAACTCTATCCAACAAAACCAGGACAGTCCCCTAAGCAACTGGGAGGACAAATGTCTCAGTCCATACCTGCAGCACCTGCAGCACTGGGGTTAGAGCTGGATTTCACTGAACACCAGAGCTTGGCTGCAGTGTGCTGGTTCTTTGCAGGTGTCCTTTGTCAATGCACTCATTTCTCATTAGAAATGTTCTTATTAGAAGTAATTAGCTGTTGGAGTGGCACGGCGTGGTACACAGGTGTTGGAAGGCAAGGTGTTTTGGCAGCTCCCAGCCTCTGGGAAGCTGGCTCTTCTGGAGGCAGGTGATTTGGATGGGGAGCCCTTGATGTGACAGCACGGGTCGGATCCTGCCTGCCTTCCCCATGCTGGGTGTCCCTCTGAGGGGCTGAGCAAGGCTGCCTGGGCTGGGTACAGCACCAGCTCACCTTGCTCAGCAGCTGCAGGGATGTTCTGCAAGTGGCACATGATCAGTGAATATTTTTCTTTGCATTAATCAACAAACTTTAAAGTTACTCTTGAGCAACTCCAGCTTATCGTGTTATCTGGTGTCTCACCACAGTGGACAGGATAAAACCTGTGAATCTTCTCTTGGTTTTTATTTGTTTGCTGTCCTGCACAACCCAGAGCCACACTCAGCAGTGCTGGTTGGGCTGGGCACTGAGGACCTGCTGCTCTGGAGGAAGGAGCACCCGGCGAGGCAGAGGCACATGGAGGGTGCTGTGCATGGTCCCCAGAGACACCGAGGGATGGCAACTGCTCTGAGCTACCTGCCCTGCCACAAGCGAGAGCCACAGACCATGGCAGAGGGACAAATCCTGCCCTGGGGCCGGCTGTGCAGAGATGTCACTGCAGGAGGTGGGTCTGGGTCTGCAAGGTGGTGTGGTGGTTTAACCCAGATGGCAGCTAAACACCACAGAGCCGCTCGCTCACCCTCCTCTGCCCCAGGGAATAGGGGAGAGAATTGGAGGGGTCAAGGTGAGGAGACTCATAGGTTGAGTTAAGAACAATTTAATAGGTGAAATAACATAAAATTAAAATAGTAATGATAATAATAGTGATAATGGAATAGACAAGTGAGTGATTCACAGAGCCATTGCTCACCACCTGCCAACCAGTGCCCAGCCCGTTCCCAGAGAGTGATCCCAGAGGAGACAAATCCTTAAACTTCAAACCCAGAAGAGCCAGAGAGCTTGCTGACCAACCCCCATTTATATACTGACCATGACTCTTTATGACATGGAATATCCCACTGGTAGAGCCAAGCACCAGTTTGGATCTGTAAATCTTACTGTCTTCCCCACCAGTTTCTTCTGCACCTGCAGACCAGCAACACATGGGCATTGGAAAGTCCTTGATTTCCCAGCAACAACTAAAAACATCAGGATATTATCAACATCCTTCTCACACCAAATCCCACCCTGAATCCAAACCCCAGCACTGTTCTAGCTGCTGGGAAGGGAATTAGCTCTGTCCCAGTGAAACCAGTACAGCAGAGTCATGGACCTGGCACAGTGGGCAGCAGCTGTTGCGTTACTGACACCTATGGGTGCTGCCACCCTGGGGAATAAATTGAGAAATGGCAGCTTTTCCACTCCAACTGGTTGCACTGGGAGGACTGGAAGACAAAAGGCAGAGGTTACAGGAGCAGGGACCCTGGAGAAGCTGGGCAGGAGGTTCCTGCAGGTCCATACGGCTCCTAACGACGGGGCAGGATCCCAAAATTTCCTGGCTCCAGTGCCAGCTGCTCAGTTTGTGAAAGGTGTGAATCGGGATGGCTGGTGGCCAGAATTCCTGTGGGATCCTTTTAATATCAGGATGAGAGAGATTGGGAAAACTCCTCATCCACACAGACGTGGTGGGTGGTTTCCTCCTCTCTCCTCCCCAGCCTTGCAGCACCGCTGGCTGCTGCCACTGCTTGGGGTCCCCAGGACTTGGTTGAGGTTGGATGAAGCTTTGAGGTTAGGACTTGGTTGAGGTCCCCAGGCTGGATGAGGCTTTGAGCAACCTGGTCTAGTGGAAGGTGTCCCTGCTGATGGCAGGGAGGTTGGAACTGGGTGAGCTTTCAGGTCCCTTCCCACCCAAACCAGTCTATGAGGTCCCTGACGTGCTGGAGCACCCCTGGGGCAGCTCTGCACCCCCAGCCCTTCCCACCAAGAGGGTCCCCAGGCTGAGCCCCACCACTCAGCACCACCACTGTGGTCCCCAGCTAGGGACATTGCCTCCTTGAGGGGAGGAGAAACTCTGCTTTTGCTCTTTTAATGACATTTTCTCATCTCCACAGTCACAGAAATAAATCCCAGCATGGCCCACTGGGGACTGGGGGTCCACATCTCTCTTGCCTGGGTCCATCGTCTTCAACGACCACTGATGGGTGGTTGGTGTTTATGGGGGGGGTGAGAGAGGACCAGAGCTTTCTCTATGGGGTCAGACCACCCCCATGCGTGCTGTAGCCCCCAGCATGGACACGGGGGGACTGGTCAGACTGGAAAGGTGGAATGGTAGCCAAGGAATTGCCAGGGAAGGCAGGGGAGGAGGGTCATGGTCAGGACAAGAGGGGCAAAGCAAAGAGCCAATAAACCAGAGAGAGGGAGAAAGTTCACTTGAAAACTCAAATGTGGCAGCTCAAGGGTTAAAGGGAAGGATCCTGGGAAGAAAACCAGCTTTTTCTCCTCTGCTGGAGATATCCCTGTCAGCTCAGCCTTGGCTGGCAGCTCCCCCCACACCTCCACTCCCTTCTGCTGCCAAGACAGCTTCCTTCTCCTTTGAGCACCTTTATCTCTGCAGATGGAAGGGTTTGAGGAGTACCAAGAGCCAGCCAAGATGACCCCAGGCTGTCTCAGGGCTCTTATCAGTCTCCTCTCCTCCTCCAGCAAACACCTCCCATCCCCACCTGCCTCTGCAGCTCCCTGCCTGTTCCCCAAACCACCCTCACCCCATTGACACCAGTCCTGCTCCCAGGGCAGGTGCTCCTCAGCTGCAGCCTCCCCCAAAGCCAAGCTCCAGTGCCATCAGGGGGGCCTTTTATCTTATTTTTTTAGGAGGTTTGTAGAGGATTCCTTGAGCCAAGGCAAAAACTCTCTGCCAGGTCTCCCTGCTCCTCACCCGGGGAAAATTCCTCCAGCCCTCGTTAGAACAGCACCTCTGGGCTGCCCTAATTACAGAGAGGGGAGCTGGGAAGTGAGCAGATGTCATCAGCCACCCTTGGGTTTGTTCTGGAGCCAAATCAAACAGGGAAGGTGGGAAGAGCCTCCTTGATGCACAGCCCTTTGCTCTGGCAGCATGGAGCCAGATCTGCTGGCATGGAGGTCCCACCAAGGCTGGGGTCTTCATCCCACCAGCAACCCACTGCTGCCCCGGGGATGGGGAAGGGTCAGGAGATGACTCAGAGCTGGTCTGCTGCTGGATCAGCCATGGCACATGCCCATCCCCATCACTGCCAGGACTCTGGTCCAGCATCCCAGCCCCACGTTGGCCTCATGGCTGAACCTCCTCCTTTTCTCCAGGCTCAACACCCCCGGTTCCCTCAGCCCCAAGGGAACTCAGCACACTTGTGCTACCGACCCTTCCCCAGCTCCGTTGCCCTTCTCTGCACACGCTCCAGCACCTCAGTGTCCTTCTTGGACTCAGGGGCCCAACACTGAACCCAGCACTCCAGCTGCAGCCTCACCAGTGATTCCCAGTGCAGGAGGAAGAGAACTTCCCTGCTCCTACTGGCCACACTGGTGCTGATCCAGGCCAGGATGCCCTTGGCTTTTTGGCCACCTGGGCACTCTGCTGACTCATGTTCAGCTGCTGGTGACCAACACCCCCAGGTCCCTCTCTGCTCCTGGGGGGTTGTTGTGACCCAAGTGCAGAACCCAGCATTTGGCTTTATGGCAACTCCTGCGATAGGTTCTGGCCCATCAGGATATAAGATGTGGAGTCCCCAACCTGTGCTCAGTCAAGATCTCTCCACAGCTGGTTAGAGAGATAAATTTTCAATGATAAACTTAATTTTATGCCCGATTTCTGAGTGGCCATTGCATGCCAGCACAGTGGCAGATTGACAAGGGTTTGATGTTGGGTAATTGCCCATCAGCAGCTCCCCCCCCCCATCATCCCCCCCGTGGTCCTTTGATATATTATAATAACGCATCATCAGAACGATGGTGTTTTGATAGATTGTATGAGAACATAATCAGAGTGATGGGGCTTTGATAGATGAGGGAAGTACATCACCAGAGTGCTGCTGCTGTGACATATTACCTCGGAGCACTGTTGGAGCTGCCACGCTTTCATGGATTTCAAGAATACATCACTGGGGTGGGGGTCCTTGGAGCTGTGGGGCTGGCTGCTGAGGGGGTGATGTTCTCTCTGCAGGACACCCCTGCTTCCAAAAATCCTCACCAGTGTGTGGGAAGTGGGATGAAAAGTCTAGGGATGAAACACTGCGGGGGTCCAGGTAAGTTTGGCCCCCAGGGACCCCAGTCTGGAGGAATCCCCCTCACACAGCCCAGGGTGGAGAGAGGGACATCCCTGAGATATTCAGGGCTGGGTTTGGGGCTTACTGGGTGCCAGGTTTTGTGGGTACCAGATTTTCCAGGTGCCGAGTTTTCTGGGTACTAGATTTTGTGGATGCTAGATTTTGTGGGGACCAGATTCTCCAGATGCCAGATTTTGTGGGTACCAGATTTTATGGGTGCCACTTTTTGTGGGTGCCAAGTTTTCTGACTGCCAGATTTTCCAGGTGACAGATTATCTGGGTGCCAAGTTTTCCAGCTGCCAGATTTTCCAGATGCCAGATTTTGAGGGTACCAGATTTTACGGGTTCCAGATTTTCCATGAACCAGATTTTCCATGTGCCAGATTATCTGGTGACAGATTTTTCTGGGTACCAGATTTTCTTGGTACCAAATTTGCCATGTTCCAGATTTTTTGGGTACCAGATTTTCCAGGTGCCAGATCATCTGGATGCCAAATTTTCTGGGTGCCAGATTTTCTGGGTGCCAGATTTTGTGAGTGCCAGGTTTTCCAGGCACCAGATTTTTCAGGTATCAGATGACCTGGGTGGCAGATTTTCCAGGTGCCAGAATTTCCAAGTGCCAGATTTTCTTGGTACCAGATTTTTCAGGTGCCAGATTTTTCAGGTGCCAGATTTTTCAGGTGCCAGATTTTCCAGGTCCCAGACTTCCTGGGTACCAGATTTGCAGGGTTTATTTTCAGAGCAGCTGGCACTATCCCTTAATTTAGTGTCCCTGTAGCTCAGCTGCCTGGGACATCCCATAACCCTTTTACATCTCTCTGGGTGGAAAGGGAAAAGTAAATAACATGGGGAAGTAGGAAAAATAAGAAGAAATCCTGGGAATTTCAAGTAATGCCTGCTGCAGTTTCAGGTGTGACACCTGGGTTGAATATTTTCTTGTTTTAGGCTTTTTGTTGGTTGGTTTTTCTTGATTTGGGGTCAAGCAGTCATTTGCACTGAGCTAAAAACATGTCTTCTTCTCCTAAATTCAACAAAAAAAACATCAAAAATGAGTCTCAGGTGAAATATCTTTTTTTTTCTTCACTGAAACGGACACATTTCATCTCTCTGAAATAGAAACATTTCACGCTGCTCAGCCTTTTTTATTTCTTTTTAAATTACACTGGTTGCATCGAAACGTATTTTGAAACAAGGGAAGAGTCGTTTTATTGAGAAATGCCAACATAAAAATTTTCAGCTCCCCAAACTCTCTTCCAACGGGATGCAGATGGGGTTGTGCATTGCTGACCAGCTTCCTAAGACCTTTGCCAGGCCTGAAAAATGGATGTCTGACCCCAAAATTAATTTGGAAATGAAGAAGGAGGAGGTGATGCAGGAGGCTGCCAAGAGGGAAGTGGAGAACAGCACTAATATTTTGGGAAATTGAAATTCCAGCCATGAAATTGCCTATCATTTATCATCCCCAACCACCTTACAAAGTAAGAAAACCAGGCATTAAGCCTTATTGCTTTTTAAACACTTGTGATCTTGGGGAAAAGCCGTCTCATCTGCTTCCTTTAATGCAGATTCTACAGAAACATCCGTGAGTGTAACAGTGACGTTTGTGTAAATACAGTTACACGTACCAAAACACAGTGTCAGGCTGTTCTCAAGATGCTTGGATGATGAACCCCATCTCTAGAGTTCTGGGGGCTGCTTCCCCCTCCCAGTATCCCCAGTGCTGGGAGGATGGTGCCATCTCCAAACCCAGAGCTCCTGGGAACAGATGTTCTGGTTTCACTGGGACAGAGTTAATGTTCTCCTCAGTAGCTGGAGTAGCTTTGGTTTGGTTTCAGTGTGGGATTTGTTAGGAGAAGAATGGTGATCAGGTGCTGATGTGTTCAGTTGCTGCTGGAAGTCCAAGGTCAGCGTGTTTTGCCAGTTTGCAAGTGCAAAGGACTGGGAGAGGGGGACCTCTAAGATCATCAGGTCCAACCATGAACCCAACACTGACAAGTCCCCTATGACTAACCCATGTCCCTCAGCACTGTGTCTACACGACTCTTCAATCCCTCCAGGGATGGGGACTCCACCACTGCCCTGGGCAACCCCTTCCAATGCCTCAGAACCCTTTCAGCAAAGAAATTCTTCCTCACATCCCATCTCAACTGCCCTGGCCACAACTGGAGCCCATTTCCTCTTGTCCTGTCCCTTGCACCAATGCATCCCAAATGACACGTGTGGATCTCCCCGGGGTTTTTTGTTCAGAGTGGGCAGCATCTCCCCACACCAAGGGGGTTTGAGTTCCCCCAGCCAGGGTGGAACTCTGCTACTCCTTCTCCCCAGGCAGCATTTTGGAGGTCTCATTGTTCATTTCTCCGGAGGAAATGTTGAATTGTACCTGCTAATGGTCAACCACAAGGCAAAAAAAAAAAAAGAAATTAAAAAAACCCAAGAAGCAGCAAACAAACAAACCAACCAACCCTCGAATGATAGAGGAACATAAATTATCCAGAACTGGCAAGAAATGAAAGTGTTGCATGGTCCCCTGACAGCAATGGGATGAATAACTGATGATGATTAGTTAAATCATAACATTGCTCATGCCATGCATAAATGATGAGCCAACTGCTTGCGATGCCCTGATGAGATGCGGTGTTCTTCGCTTTCTATCATTCCCACTTTGTAGCCCCAAAGAAACCACCACATTTCTGCATTTTTTTGTGTTATCTGGCACATCAAGCAATGCGACAATGAATATATATTGACCTTATTATAGCAGCCGGCTGCTTGTGCCAGAAGCAACCAGGCATACTTTGCACAAATTAAAGCTGTCAGCATGTAATTTATGGTTCATTGCAAAAGAGGAACAGAACTCTGAGGGGAACATTGTGGTTTGGGAAGCAGGTAGGTAGGCAGATGAATTGCATGATAAAATATCTTGCTAATGATGTGATGTTAAAGCTGAAGTGTCATTTTCATTCTGTTTTGCACATTTTTTATTTTTTTTTTTTAGTTATTTCTTCCTCGAGATGATTTTCTCCTTTCCACAGTTGAGTGTGTGGGTTTTGGGTTGGTTTTTTTTTTTTTTTTTCTCCTTTCCAAAAACTAAATTACTGGTTATACCTGAAGAGGATGAAGTAGGTGTGATAATTCATGAGCAGACAGCTGTTGTTTGAAGACAATATCATGACACCCTGAGTGATGTTAGAGACCCCGGAATGAGGAGTCGTCTTATGGGTGCAGCCAACAAGCCTTGACATTGGGATTGGGTGTGGGTGATTCAAATTTTGCTCTTTTTTTCTGACTAGAAAACAGTCTGGAGGAGAAATAATGTAGAAAAAAATAATAAATAGATCTGTGAACCTTTGCTCCTGTTGACACACACACGGGAGGCAGCAAAATTGGACATCAAGGAGGATGCTCGATGTTGTTTGGCGCCGATGTCTTTTAGCTTCAGGGATGCTGGTCTTTCCTGCCTTTTTGTTTCCCAAGTGCTCAGTAACCAAGGGAAAGGAAAAAGGGAAACAAAGGGGGGGGGGGGGGAACCGGGGGGGGGGGTGGGGGAAATATATAGAATTCAGAGAAATAGGTGGGGGAGATGCGTTCGCATGGGATTATGTCACTTTTGATAATGCACGGAAGCACGGGAGCGGGGAACGTGAGAGCCAAGTGAGGAAAGGCAGGAGGAAATGTGGATTTATAGCCCGCCCTGCCAGAGAGCTCTCTTTAGTCCAATAAATAAATGATAAAATAATTAAATTCTGAAATAAAACATCACTGAATTATTTAAGTGCTCACCTAGGAATAGCTCTGACTCAGCCGGGCGAGTGCGGCTGTTCTGCTGCGGGTGCCAAAACCAACACTGGGGATGCGCTCAGAAATACCCCATTTATTTTCCCCAATCGTGGCAATTTCCACCCTGACACCTTCTCCCGGCCGGGCTCCGTGCCTGCCACTCACAGGGGTGTTGTGTGTGACACAGCCAGGGCAGGCTGGGCAATGCTGTCCCTGGCACTGAAGGACTTTGTGTTTGTCCGTCTGCAAGCGCAAGATCTCGGGGGGGAGGAATATTGCCATGGATCAGCTCCATGGGCATTGGGCTCTGCCAAGGGGCTGTTCCATCTCCTGTCGCCCATCGGCAGGAGATCCCTGACGTCATGTTCAGTTTATAAATGAGGGCTGGTTGAAAAGCAAGATTGGGGTTTCAGGATTTTCTCTCCTCGGGGATCACTAGCCAGGAGTGGGCTGGGCAGCAGTCAATAAGTGGTGAGCAATTGCACTGTGCATCGCTCATTTGTATCTTCCATTATTACTGTTGTCATTATTATTGGTATCATTATTTTAATTTTTATTTTATTTTCATTCTTAAATTATCATTTTTTTCTCAACCCATGACTTTTCTCACTTTAACCCTTCTGATTTTCTCCCCTATTCCCTGGATGAAGGAGAGTGAGCGAGTGGCTGCATGGTGTTTGGCTTCTGGTCAGGTTAAACCACCACAGAGACCAGGACCCACCTCTCTCCACCCTCCTCCAAGGGACTTGCACAGAGCCACAAGGTCTCCCCTCAGCCTCCT
>NW_010309046.1:0-7194 GCF_000700745.2 Antrostomus carolinensis
CGTGTCTGTGGGAGCAGGGAAGGGGTGGGGGCAGGGGCAGCCGTTGGGTCGTTTCCTTGGTGATGAGGGATGGCTGCTCCTCTAAACCAAGTTCCTGTTTTTAAATAGAAATCTCTTTTCAGAAAATTATCCCTTTTTTTTTATTTTAAATACCTAAAGCCTCATAGCACAAAATTACTCTGCCTGTGGGTGCTCACCTGTAGTTTTCTCTCGCTCAGTCTCCTGAAGGAGGATGTTCCTCAAGGAGAAGGTGCAGTGTTTCGTGACACCAGTGTGATTTCACACTCTGTACCCCAGAGCTGCTGCCTGAGGTTTCCAAACTGCACTGAGTTGATTTTTCTATGTTCAGAAGCATTAACAGTGCTCTGTGCTTACGTGGGAGGATCAGATACTAGAAGCACAACTATTAATTAAATACCAGATACCCTTTTCACCTCTTAATTCTCCACTGCAAAACAAGCTCTTGTTTTTATTTACATTCTGCAGCTCAGTAACTTGGCAGGACCAACCAGGAGTTAGTTTCTCAGCTTTGTGTGATTTAACAATAGCTGTCCCCCATTTCTGCTGACTCTGACCATTCAGAGCCAGGGGTTGCGGGTTGGGGATCCTGGAGAGACCAAGAAAAGTGAAGTTTCAGTTCCCAAATGACACCAGAGCTCAGAGCAAGCGCAGGGAACGGTTTTCACAGAGGAATATTGACGAGCGATACCTTGTGAAGCGCGGCATGCAGCAGATGAGATGATATTTACTGATGTGTGGGGAGTTTGGCTCTGGTGCTGCGTTAAATACACCTGTCATTGCCACGTTCTTTGGGAAAAGGCTGCAGGTGTTGTAGTTCTGCAATTGTTTTAATTTTGCAGTTATTATAATTCAGTATAAACCCCATTTCCACTATTTAAAGCAATGCTGATTCCTGAATGTCAGTGCTGCTCTGGATGGCGCCCGCACGCAGCCGGGGGAGTGCAGCCGCTGGCACAGAGCAGCGGTGTCACAGACACCGAGTTTTGGAGAACTCCTTTATAAAAGGGACTCCATAAAACCTGCAGGAAGTGGGATGGAAGGTGGGAATTTCAGAGCTCACAGAACGTTCCTCACTACACACTGTGGAATCAAAGGAAGTTTTTTGGCTTTCCCATCTTCTGTGGTGGATTTCTGATTAAAATTTGATGGTGACTGAGGATTTTTTTTACAATGTTTTTTGATTTTTACAGTTTGAAGTAGACGTTTTGCCATGATTGCTCATGTGTTTAAAAGTTGACATGAAAATGGTGAGCAAAGCTTTATTTCTTTGTGTCTCCTTCAGGCTCCTGGATGCCTATGATGAACACCAAGCACTTCTGAAGGAGCAGGATTCTCTGAAAAGGAGAGCAGAGAACGGGTAGGAAGTCTGTTCACCTGAGGGTGTGAATTAGCTCGATCGATGCTGCAGTGTGGGGAGCTGGAGTATGTACTACGCTGAGCTGCAGCTGATACAAACGCTTTGGAAATAGTTCAGGGAACAATCTTAGGGATTGTATTTTTTTTTCTTTAGTCCGTGAATATATAGAAATGTTTTTCAACTTTAAACCTGCTGCTTGCAGGAGCCAAGTCACTGGTGTTTTAATCACTGGGGCTGAACTGTTGGCTAAAAGACTTGGAAATGGATTTATTGGGAAATAACTCTTTGAATTCTGCATCGCAGAAAAATTAAACAGCACTGGTGAAAATAACTCAGTCTCTAAGCAGAAACATGCTTTTGCTGACTCAGCACCAGAACAATTTAAAACCCAGACTGTTGTTCTGAAGCACAATATACCACTGTCTTTCTCAGAATCAAACTTTGTTACCTTGTTTTTTGGATAGGGCACCAAGTTTGGAAATATTACTTACCTTTATCTGTTTTAACATTTCTCACACAAAGATATGCTCAGAATTTGACCTAAGATACCATTTACCAGCCAAAGAAATTCTTTGGTGTGAGGGTGGTGAGACAGTGTCCCAGGTTGGCCAGAGAAGCTGTGGCTGCTCCTCCCTGGAAGTGTTGAAGGCCAGGCTGGATGAGGCTTTGAGCAACCTGGTCTAGTGGAAGGTGTCCCTGCTGCTGGCAGGGGGGTTGGGACTGGAGGAGCTTTAAGATCCCTCCCAACCCAAACCAGTCTGGGATTCCATGATTCTAAATATTAACTTCACAGATCAGAGGAGCCGGATGAAAAGAAAATGCTGACAGATGACCCGGCCTTGGCGTCGGCACAGATGATGGATGGAGACATGCAGGTGAACCAGGCCGCGTACAACTACAACGCCTGGTACCAGGTGGGTGTGCTCCGGGTCCCTCCTTCCAGTGCCTGTTGGGACAGCAGAGTTAGAAGCACCCAGTGGTGTTTCTCTGTGGCCGAGTGTCAGCTGGTGAGGAGAGTTTGTAGCAAACACTGAGTCCCTGGTTTTGTCGAGGCAAGTGTGAGATATTTGTCTCTAGCGTGGAGCGTGATGAGCAGTTTGGTGGCCAGCTCTTCACTTGAAAGGAGGTGTGACAGCAGCTGGGGACATGGCTGGCTGAGGGCAGGAGACCTGTGCTGAAGTGTTTTGCCCAGGAGAGTCGCCTTGGGACACCAATTTTGATAGTTACTTTCTCCAACGAGTAGTTCCTGTAGCGTGTCTGTCTGGGTTCCCCAGCACCGGCACCCAGCACGTGCTGAATCAGCCTGTTAATGGCTTGTCCTTTTGGGGCCATTCCTGCCTGGCATTTCATTTTGTGCCCTAGAGTGGCATGAAGAGTGACTCACTAACACCACACCTGGGTTTCCTCTTCTTGCTTGCGGCAGCAGCAGCCTCCAGCACATGCTCTGCTTCCTTCTGGACTGACAGTCCACGGGGCAGGTTGTGAATTCAGAGCTCCAGCACTTGCCGTCCTGTACGAGATCAGTGCTGGTGAAGGTGGGTGCTGCTGGTGCCCCCTCAGCTGGGGGGGAGCTGGGCGCTGCAGGCTGGGAATGCTCGTTCTGAGCCCCAGAGGGTCCCAGGGAAGGGTTTGTGCAGCAGTTTAATGAGATCTGTTACCTAGACTGCAAGGAGCCTCCTGAGCCCGTGAGAGCTGCGTCTGCAGATGGGAGACAAACCAGCTGCTCTCTGTCTAATGGCTCTAAACTGGCAGAGGGGAGATGGAGATGAGATGTGAGGAAGAAATGCTTTGGTGTGAGGGTGGTGAGACAGTGTCCCAGGTTGTCCAGAGAAGCTGTGGCTGCTCCTCCCTGGAAGTGTTCAAGGCCAGGTTGGATGAGGCTTTGAGCAACCTGGTCTAGTGGAAGGTGTCCCTGCTGCTGGCAGGGGGGTTGGGACTGGATGAGCTTTAAGGTCCCTTCCAGCCCAAACCAGGCTGGGATTCTGTCCGAGGTTTAGAACCACCCAAGGTCAAGTGTCCTTTCCAAAGTCGGGTGGTGAAAGGTGTCTCCCGCAGCACAGGGAAACTGCTCAGCACGAGGCCAGGACAGATGTGTAGTGTCGGTGAAGATCTCGGTCTGTGGTTGACGTGGGAACTCCATCACTTCCTTGGGGTTCTGGAGCAGAGCAGACAGAAACCCTTCCTCAGGAACAGAGATGTTCCTTGGTGCCAGCCCAGGGATGGGACACTGGGCAGCCGAGCCCCTGCCCGGGCTCAGCCAGGACGGCTGGCACACGGCTGGCTGCAGCGAGGCCCTGGGCCATGTCTCGGTGAGGGTCTGTGAGCTGATGGCTCATCAGGGAGCGGTGCAGGGCTCTGGAGCTGTCTGCCCTGGCTCTCCCTGCCCGGGGCTGTGCTCCAGCAGCGCACAGGAGCTGGAACAGGCGATTCCTGCTTGTGTGCCCCTCTGATCCCTCCCTCTCACACGGGTCTGTTGAAAGGGGAGAAGCGATGGAGCAGGAGTGAGCCTCTGCCCTGTCCTCTGCTGGGACACTTGACCACGTGTGTGTTTATTAGGTGACTGAAAACATCTCGGGCACCGCTCGAGGGTCACCTCGGAGCTGGGTACAGATGGGGAAATGCCACCTGTGCCTGCGGGAGCGAGCGCTGCCCTGTCACCCCAGTGTCCTTCCCGACTTAACGTGACCGTCTTGTTTTGTTCTTCCCAGTACAACTACCAGAACGCGTGGAATTACGGGCAGTATTATCATCCAACTTGATCCGAAGAGAGCGAGGGGAGGTCACTGTGCTGCAGTTTCAACAAAGATGGAATAAAAATAAAAAAAAACAAGATTCTATTTTTCTAAATGAGGGACGTGGCAGAGCTGTTGTGAACCTGCTTCCTGGTCCTTTGCATGTGCCGCGAGCTGATGTTCACAGGGTCTGCGTGCAAAAAAAGCAGCAGGGTTGTGTGCCGGCCGGTCGGCCGGTCGGTGATACACGGGATCTCTGTACAACTCTAGTTCACCATAAATACAGTTTTTGTTGGTTTTTTTTTAATTCCCTGCACTAATTTATGAAGATATCTGAAGAATTATTTTTTTTCAGTCTTATAAATGATTCCATAGAATTAATCAGTAAAGCTGTAGGATTTTGGGTTGTTCTGTTTTGTTTTCCCCCTCTAAAGGTGTTGTTGGCCACCAGGGCTGCTCTGGGACAGCAGCAGGGGGGGATGGCTGGTGGTGTCCTCTCCTGCGCTGCTCTCCCCCCAGACCCTCCCTGCCTGCCCCATCCCGAGCTCCCTCCAGGCCCCAGCCAGCCACCCCCTTTATGTTGTTCCCATTGAAACTCTCCAGCTGCCTCTGGCAGCCTCTGCGAGCTGCCGTGTGTGTTTTCTATTCTGTGTGGGGTCAGGAATTAAAAACGCAGAGCAAAATGATGTTGCATTCTTTTTTAAAAAGCACAATCTGTGTTTGGGATGATTTTTTGTATTTGGAGTTTTTCATGTACACAGCGTGAGCAGATTTTTTTCATTTTTGATCGAAGTTGATCATTCTCATTTTTCTAATAAAAGCCAGGAATTCAGTGGTGCTCTGAGCTTTCTTGGGTTGCCTCCGTCAAGTCAGAGTCTCAGTTCAACACGTGCTGTTCAAAGTCACGTCTGTGGCGCAGGAACAGCCCGGGGAGGTTTGTGGTTCTCAGCTAGAAGCGGGTGGGCTCACACCTCCCACTTCTCTAAAACACCTTCAGAGGAGAAAGTCAGTGGATTGTTTCCCCTCTAACTTAAGCAATGCCTAGAATATAAACGTGAATGTTTTCCTCTTCCCCCTCTTCTAACATTGTAGGTTAATTAAAGTTGTTGGCTGAGTGCTGCTCTAAGACTCAGCAGCTGCACAGCAGATCAGGCTGCAGCCTGGGCTGGGGAGGGAAGGAAATGCTTTTCAGTAAAAGATCACTGGGCAGGGTGAGAAAAACAGAATCCCAGAACTGCCTGGATTGGAAAAGCCCTTTAAACTCCTCGAGTCCAACCACGAACCCAACACTGACACATCCCCCTGCTTGTTTCTCTCAGGGGCTCTACTCCCCGTGAAGAGGCTGCTGGAGATGACCCGGTTTCCCCCATAGTTTTAAGGGCTGATACACACACAGTGGAGTCACTTGCACGTACAAACTGTGGGTTTTTAGTGGTGAGTTACTGTACAGCAGTCGGGGGGGCAGGGAAAACAGACTGGATTTGATACAAGGCCACGGTCGTAACTAGATCCTGAAGTTACAAGAGCAAAACTGCAGTTGGCAGGAGCTTTCTTCATCACCAGTGGATCCCCAGCAGCAAAGGAAACTCTTCGTTTCATTCAATATCCACCAATTCCACTTCAAAGAAGAGTTTTGCATTGGGTGGAATCCTGTTTGCACCAGTTAAGGAACATTTAAAACAAACAAACCAACCCAGAAGCAACCGCAGGGTTAACCCCCCTGGTGTGAGGGGATTCACCACCTGCTCTGTCTCGGGTTGTATTTCACTGACCCGGGTTTAGCCCAGACCCACAGCTGCGCTCAGGAGACACTGGGGACCAGCTCTGCAGAGACCTTTCCTTGGTCACACTCCTCTGGGGACCAGCAGCCGAGTCCCACCTGAGCTGCCCAAGGGGTGTCTCCATTTTTGGGACACAGTCACAGGTTTTCCTCTGAGGGGAGGTTACACTGTCCTGCCTACAGCAGAGGGAAGAAGAATGGCTGGAGCTTTAAATTAGCACGAGAAAGGGTTGGAGGGAGAGAGAACAATCACTTCCCTTCCTCGGGAAGTGCTTCAAAAAAACAAACACTGTATGAGACAGAGCTCTGCGGGATCCTTCCCTCAGTCCCCAGGGCAGAGCTCTGGGATCCTTCCCTCAGTCCCTAGGGCAGAGCTCTGGGATCCTTCCCTCAGTCCCTAGGGCAGAGCTCTGGGATCCTTCCCTCCATCCCTAGGGCAGAGCTCTGGGATCCTTCCCTCCGTCCCTAGGGCAGAGCTCTGGGATCCTTCCCTCCATCCCTAAGGCAGAGCTCTGGGATCCTTCCCTCAATCCCTAGGGCAGAGCTCTGGGATCCTTCCCTCCATCCCTAGGGCAGAGCTCTGGGATCCTTCCCTCCATCCCTAGGGCAGAGCTCTGGGATCCTTCCCTCCATCCCTAGGGCAGAGCTCTGGGATCCTTCCCTCCATCCCTAGGGCAGAGCTCTGGGATCCTTCCCTCCATCCCTTGCAGGATCCTTCCCTCCGTCCCACATTTCCATTTCAGACCCCAGAACCAGTTCTAGCCAGGATTTCACTGCTGTCTCCCCTCCACACTGGTTAGCAGCTGCAGGAATAAGCACATGGAAGCAGCTGGAATGGAAAAGCAGGAAGAAAACAGCAGGTTCCCTGCAGCTCTGCCCACAGGAGTTTTCCTTGAAATCCCACGGGCAGTTGCATCTATCCATTAAGTTGATTTTATATATATATCTATATATATATATTCGTTAGCATTCTAAGCCTGCTGTGAGTAACAACTGAACGCTCCCCCAAGCCCTCATTCCACCAGCATTTCCAAGGTCCTGAGCGAGTCCCCACTGCGGAAGGATACTTGGCATCGGGCTGCCCTTTCTTGCCATAGGCCCACTCAGGTTCGATTTCCAGTTGAGCCTTCTCTCCTTTACTCATCGTTAACAGGGCTTCATCCCACTAAAAACACAACAAAACACAACAAAATCAAACAACACAAGATCACACCCGTCGTACAGAGCCTGGGGTGCATTTCTGGTGCTCTTCCCAGCTGTGAGTCCCTGCGCTGTGCCCCAGTGCCCTCTCCCACAGGCTCCCC
>NW_010309046.1:7231-7468 GCF_000700745.2 Antrostomus carolinensis
TTAGTGGCCCCACTCCCCCCCAGCTGCTGCTCCCCACTCCCTGGCTGCCTGCACTGCACTGCACAGCTCAGATTCACACTTCTGGGTTGTGCAGACACGAGGGAACCAGTGCAGGAGCACACCTGTCTCAACCTAAGTATCCAGAGCTTGAGAGCACGTCTCGCAGCAGAGCACCACACACACACACACAGTGCTGAGGGAAAGGCTCTGCTTCAGGTTCCACAGAATCATAGAACT
>NW_010309046.1:7497-11070 GCF_000700745.2 Antrostomus carolinensis
CATTAACCCAACACTGACAAGTCCCCGACTAACCCATGTCCCTCAGCACTGTGTCTACACGACTCTTCAATCCCTCCAGGGATGGGGACTCCACCACTGCCCTGGGCAACCCCTTCCAATGCCTCAGAACCCTTTCAGCAAAGAAATTCTTCCTCACATCCCATCTCAACTGCCCTGGCCACAACTGGAGACCATTTCCTCTTGTCCTGTCCCTTGGGCCTTGGTTGAACAGACCCACCCCCACCTCTCTCCACCCTCCTCCAAGGGACTTGCACAGAGCCACAAGGTCTCCCCTCAGCCTCCTTTTCTCCAGGCTCAACACCCCCAGTTCCCTCAGCCACAAGGGAACTCAGCACACTTGTGCTCCAGACCCTTCCCCAGCTCCGTTCCCTTCTCTGGACACGCTCCAGCACCTCCAGTTCCCAGCCATGCTGCAGTGACACTGAATTAGCGGTTCACTCCTCTTCAGGACTCGAAGCCGACATTCAGTGTAGCCCCATATCAGCATTTCACAAGGAACAGCTGCAGCTCATGCTTTGTAACCACTTAAGGATCGTATCTGGCAGCTACACAAACACAGCAGCGCTACGCCAAGAGACTCAAGAAAAAACCAGGCGACTGCTGCTTCTGCAGTGCTGGCCACAAGCCCAGGGACATTTTCCCCTTCCCAGTTCCCATCCAGGCGCCCATAAAGGCCTTTTTCCTGCACAGCAGCAGCACGGATTCTGCTGGGCTGGGTTTGTTTGCTTTGGTTTTTATAGTCAGGTAAGCACAAGGCCCTTCCTGCACTCTGATCTTGTGCAGACAGCCACCCATCTCACCAGCAGCAGCCAGACACAGTTAAGCACCTTGTCTGCTCTGCAGAAAAGCTGCTGCCTCCCAGGCACACCCAGTTCACACCAGTATCTGTGACTTCAAGCTGTCAGCAAGATGGGTGCACAGAACGCTGGGTTCTTCTGCCCACTGCTTTTAGTCTGTAGATATTCCCCTCACACTTCCACCCGCACGACGCAGCGCTCGGTGCTGGACAGAGCGGAGGAGTTACAGAGTCAGACAGCGACCGACTCGCTTCAGGGCACGAGAGCCACCAGGATTTGCAGATTCAGCATCCAGCTGGGGGTCAGCGGGTGAACTGATGAGCTCTGCGGGAAGGGGCACCGAGGCTAACGCCAAAAAGATGCTGAGAGAAACTAATGTGGCAGACACAGCAGAGCGAGTGCAGCCAGCCTGAGAGCCTGGCTCTGGGGCAAAGCATGAGGGACACACGCAGAGGCTGTGTCTGTCCTGAGGAACACGGAGCTCCACGCGCTGCCTAACGAGAGGAAGGACACTGCAGATTGACAAACGCATCCATAGAGTATGTATGACATCCTGTGGATGTAAACGCTTTCAGCTGGCCTTTCTTCCTCCACCAGAAACAAAAACAGCAGCTCAAGATGTGCCCCCCAGTCACAAACCCCGCAGCACCAACACTCCCTGCATGCCCAGGCAGTCGTTAACGGGTTACTTACACCTCTGATTACTTTTCCTACACCAACTTTGAAACTTAAAGGCTTGGCTGCTTTTTTCTTCTTTGAACCTGAAAGACAGTTAGATGGTCACTTGCTTTAACATCACACCAGCACATAACATGCTTCTGTCTAAAATGACTGTCAGGATCATGCTTTATATAAACATTTGTTCCTATAGTGCTATTTGCAGCCCTCTGACAGATTTTTAGGGGACGACTTAGTGCTGTGCACTAAAAACGCTGTTAAACATTCAAGTTGCATCAAGAGCTCAAGCTGTATCTTACCAATACTGATCCAGTGAACCTAAAAGACTCATTCCTGAATTATTAAAGTTGATGGTATAAATCATAAACACATTAGTGAAGCAAAAAAAAGTCGAGAGGGAACATACAGCATCGTACAACAGGTACAACGAGCCACAGCCCGTATTTCAGTGACAGCCCTGCTGTCCTCTCAGCGTGGGACAGCACTGCTGGAAAAGCCTTGCTAGTACTTCAGAAATCTCACACACCGAAATCCTCCCATGAGAACCTGTCACAGAAACACCAGCACACTTCTTTGCAGCAGACATAGCCCACCAGTCTACCTCAGATCAGGCTCACTCCGGTGCCTCCACGTTTCAGGGTTCATTACAGAAGCACACCACGACGTGTCTGTTTAGAGAAGTTAACTCTACTGTTGGTGCTCAGGTTCCATAGATATGGGAAGCTCCCTGAGCAGGAACTGTCTTTCCTTCAAAGAAGTTCCAGCACTGATTAAACCCCCACGTTTCACATGATCTATGGCCTGGGGAATGCCAAATGTGAGGACCGGCAAGATGCAGCAGTGTAACTGTACACCAGCCAGCCTTAAAATACTGCCCTGCATTCCCTCATGGAAAATCAGGCTGAGGGGACACTGCCAGTCAGCTCAACAACACGATGGCAAAAACAGTTTGTCAGGACTCCCACCACGCACATCTTCCAGAAGCAAACACTTTCTGAGGCTGCTAATGATTCCGGCTCATTTCCTCTACGTGCATGTGAACGAAAGCCAAAGAGAATGTAGGTGACCTTACTTGTTTGAATATTGGTATCGAAGACTGTTCCATCCTGCAGTTTCCCTGTATACCAGCAGTGAACAGTGTCTCCTTTCTTCGGAAAGTTGGTTTTATCACCCTTCTTTAAAATTGATTTTGTATATTTTGGTGGCCCCTAAATTTATAAAAACAGAGTTATCACTGCTGCATCAACTAGTCTCAGAACAATTAAGTTAAAGACCAAGCAAGCATTTAGTTCACAGAATCCCAGAATTGCCCAATTTGGAAAATCCCTTTAAGCTCATCGAGTCCAACCATGAACCCAACACTGACCAGTCCCCTATGACTAACCCATGTCCCTCAGCACTGTGTCTACACGACTCTTCAATCCCTCCAGGGATGGGGACTCCACCACTGCCCTGGGCAACCCCTTCCAATGCCTCAGAACCCTTTCAGCAAAGAAATTCTTCCTCACATCCCATCTCAACTGCCCTGGCCACAACTGGAGCCCATTTCCTCTTGTCCTGTCCCTTGGGCCTTGGTGGAACAGACCCACCCCCACCTCTCTCCACCCTCCTCCAAGGGACTTGCACAGAGCCACAAGGTCTCCCCTCAGCCTCCTTTTCTCCAGGCTCAACACCCCCAGTTCCCTCAGCCACAAGGGAACTCAGCACACTTGTGCTCCAGACCCAACACACACTTTGGCTCAAGGCACCAAATGAACACAGGCAGAGTCAGTGACTGACATGTTTTAAAGTGTCCGTGTCACTGCAGTGCTGTAATATTTGGGGAAAATGTAGCAGCGTGGGTGCAGCTTTCAGCAAAAACCAGGTCTGGGAGAGATGCCCAGGGCCCGTCACTACCCCAGGTTACAGAAGTGCATCAGGTTCAGGCACAGGACAAACACCAGAGCTCTCGCTGTAACCAGGTTTTTGAAGATCTGGTTAATTTGGCTGCCCCACGCGATGGCTCAAACAACTCAAGGCCGGGGGTGCAGCACCGACCTCCTCCGCCGCTTCCTCGGGCTTCGCCGCTTTCCCCTTG
>NW_010309047.1:0-1006 GCF_000700745.2 Antrostomus carolinensis
AGCCTGAGGCTGAGCTCTCACCGCTGTGCCCAGCCGGCAACTTTGCTCCCTCTTGTGGCAAACAAGCCCCAGTTTGGTCTGTCCCCGAGCAGGGGGTGGCTTGTCCCACCCGAGAAGTGTGGGTGGCAGTGGTCAGTGAGGCAGGGCAGCAGGAGAGGGCTGGCCGTGGGCTGTGCACAGCCATGGGCAGCTCCATTCCCTTTGGGAATCCCTGCCCAGGTCAGGGCAGTGGGTCCAGTCCCACATGCTGATCTCCAGCTTTATCGCAGAGCCTGATTGCTTTAACCCCAGTTCTTGCATGTTGCTGAGGCTGGAGCTCTCCCTTCTGGGAGCTGGGGAGGTTTTGTAATTGCTGGAAGAGCCAAAAAGTCTTTCTTCAGACCCCGATTTTCCCATAGCAACTAACTTTCCTCCTTGATTTCTCATCTCTTCACCTTTCCCTTCCATGTAACATGCAGCTGATACTTGTTCTTGAAACAATCCTTTTATTGATGCAGATGCAATCAGCAAAAATGCCCAGCAGTTGCAGAGTTCAGCCCCGTTCTATGAAATCACTCGTAAGTGTGCTTAACTTCACTAAAGCTATTCTTGTGCTCGGTCTTAAGCATGTGCTTAAGTCTTTTGCAAGTCCTTGGCCCTCTCACAGTCACAACTGGGTCATGCTGATTACCCCAGTAATGGCAGGATGAGGAAGAGGCTCTTGTTGGGATCTCTGAAAGCATTTCTTCTGGGCCTATGGTCAGTGGTCTGCTCTGATGGCAGATGAGTGCCGTTTGCAGTTGTCTCATGAAGGAATAGAGCATGAAATCCCCTATTAAGGTCCTCTTAGATATGTCTGCAAAATGCTGAGTAGTGAGTTAAGCGCCCGTGGCATGGCTGCTGCGTGTTGTGCTGTCCATCACTCGCACTTACTTGTCTGTCTCTCATCAGATGTTTTCTCTAACTTGTTCTGGGTCTTACCAAGTTTCCATCTTGCTCAAATGTTTAAACTCCACCCTGCCCCCCC
>NW_010309047.1:1040-2532 GCF_000700745.2 Antrostomus carolinensis
CAAAAAAACCCAAACCAAAGCTAGCATCATAAAGTCGTGAGAAATGTTTTTAAATTTAAGTCTTTAATTGGAATTTGGTGTCTCTGCTTGTACTTGAGGTACTTACATGTTGTCTTGAAACCGTGAGCACTAGACATCATGTTCTTTGCAGTGGATGCAGGATGCTCACCTAATGGCTTGACTTGAGGAATGAAAATAGAATTACGTACTCTGTTATTGCTGTGTAGTAAAGTCCCACAGAAACTGTGGTTAAGGTCTGATTTGCAGGACTGAGAAGCACATTGATACCATAAGACGTTTTAAAACCGTGAATTGACACATCCTGCTTGCTTCAGCTGGGTATTCTTTGTGGCATGGCTGTTCCTTGCCGTGTCCTGGACAGCACCTTGCACTCTGTGGTGTGGTTCTCAGCACCTGCTGAAGGCAAATAATGATTATTAGTCCTAATAGCTGCTCTGTTTCACACCTCTCCTAGCTAGCCAAGACAGATTGCACGGAGATGTCCCCAGAGCAGGTAATTACCATCGTGCCAAATGGCTTAGCACCATTTCAGTACATAGCACGAGGGTTTGCCTGTGCAATCCAGGACAGAAGCCCTGAGCTTCCCTAGCTTTGCCTGCCCAATATTACATATTTCCATTCCCAGCTTATGATCTGCACTGGTTCTGAGTTCTTGCTTGTGCTAAGGGCCCTGACATACAGACGAGTTACCACCGTGTAACAAGCTCCTGCATGTCAAGTTCTTCACCACAATTGCCTTGTTCATGCTCTTAGCCCAGTAAAGGCAGTGTAGCTCTCCCCTTTTCTCTGGGATGGGAAAACTACTTGGTATTTGCCAAGGGGGGAGAGCAAGCACAAAGATAGTTATTACAGAATCATAGAATCATAGACTGGTTTGGGTTGGAAGGGACCTTAAAGCTCATCCAGTTCCAACCCCCCTGCCATCAGCAGGGACACCTTCCACTAGACCAGGTTGCTCAAAGCCTGTTGAATTGAGCTATTATTCTTGTTCCTAATGTTACTTTATATGTTGGGTCCATCATTTAAGATATGAACCTGGTACCAAGCGAGCAAACACTTTCATGGTTCTCCTCATTACTTTTAAACCGTAAGGAACTGTCTCCATTGGATGAGTGTAATAGATGTGCCTGGGGCTGTTCAAGCTAGGGCAAGATATCACAGGCAGAGAAGAATCAACATAGGAATATTAACAATACATTATTTTGCTGGTGGAGTTTTCCCATATGATTACAAGTGATGAGTGCTCCGTGGGAGTGAGGGAAAAAAAGATTGGGCCCATACTGATAGGCTGTACTGGGTTGTTCACAGTCATACACCATTCTTTACTCATTCATTTAGTCATTTGCTTGCTCTTATGCCGCTGTAGTCTATCCTGAAGGCTAACCACATATCATACATATTTAAAAGAACAGTACCATATAGCTGGTATAGATCTTAGGGTTTCTTTCCCAAACCATTATGATATTCCTGC
>NW_010309047.1:2544-70326 GCF_000700745.2 Antrostomus carolinensis
TGAGAATATTAAGATAAAGGCTTTAATCCTTGGGAACAAAAGGGTGTGAGTAATTCCATTTCATTGCATGACCTGGAATCTCCACCCATATAAATACATCAAAGAGTAGCTATGATTTCACTCTTTGACACCCATGGGTTGAGGTTCTCACCCTGGGAAGCAGACAGCTCCTGTGGTTGGGCTGGACAGTGCCCATGAGGCTGAGTAACAGGGATGTTTTCAGCCTTCTTTGATCTTCCTGCTGGACCAAAATTATTCACATCTCCCCAGTGTTGCTGAAAACTTATTCAAGCACTCAAGGCAATTATTTTTAAATGTATGTGTGTTTTGGGCCAAGTCCATGAATCCTGACTCATGACTGACTCAGCCCTTACTTAAGCAAAACTCCACTTGATTTCATTACAAATGGAGGCAGGACTTTGTGATTTAGCCCCCTGCCAATGGGAACTGCTGCCAGAGCTCAGCACCGGCTCTTGGAGCTGATGCCCTTCTACAGCTTCCAGCGAGCTCCTGGTGCACTGAAGCCCTCTGCAGCTATCTGAATCCTGCACCACAACCATGCTGTCTGCTAGAGAAAAAGACCCATCCTGCTTGACTGCAGTGCTCAAGCCACCACGGGGGTGATGGAGGACCACGCTGGCCCAGTGCTCTGTTGACTAATAGCTCTAAGAGCTAATCCTACCAACTGGCTATAGGAAATTTTGTGATCTGTGTTAAGCAGGAGATCAGAGTAGATGGCCATGATAACCCAACCGTCTGGCTGAAAGCTGTTGCACTGCAAATCAGCTGTAATGGATTGGAGTATTTTAATTTTGTTAGAAGTTAATTTCAAACACGGTCTGTTCACCATTACATGTTAGCAGCCAAGATTGTTCAGGTAAGGAAAGAAACTAGATCACATGAGTACTGGGAAGAGTATAAAATACCCAGGCAGGTCTCCATGATGGAAGTCTTGCTGGTGCTAGTAAACTCTGCTGGATCTGAGCTACTCTCTGTGCCACGTTTCCCAGCACTCCTGGCTCCTGGCTCCAGGAGAGGGTAATGCCTTGGTGCAGCGCTGGACCTGACCTGGCTCCCTGCACTCATGACTGCAGGAGTCAGCTCAGGTCTCGCCAGCCTTATTAGCTCTGGCTCAGCGCCGGCAATTCCTATTCAGGCTGGCTCCACGCAACGTGCCGTGCACATCCCGGCATGGGAGCGGTGTCCCGGTGTCAGGAATGTGGGACGGAGACGCTCTGGCTGCCTGCTGAGAGCAGCACAGTCACATTCACACAAATGAAGAGACTCTGCTGAAGCAAGCTGTCCTGCCTGGAGGCAGCCCAAGTGTCTCTGTCCTGGCATGGCTAAGCCACAAGCCACCCAAGGGAGGAGACTGAGAGTGAGAAGATAGTAGTAAACTGTCTTGAAGCCTCCCTGCTGTCCAGCACTCCCAGGAGAGTCGATTAAAAACTAACCATTTTCTGCTTAGCAAGGGTGACTGCCAATATGTGGCTAAAGCAACCAAAAAACTTTAAGGGAAATGTTGTTTATTTACTTACGTGTCATTTAAGATAATGCCGTTGTGTTTTGCGTGGCTGCATCTTGACAAATGGCCTGATGGGTTTTATTCCAAACTACAGCTAGAAATAACAGAGCTGCTGCGTGTCCTCGTATCATTTGTGTTAGTTAGATTTTTTGGCCTCGTTAGAAGCAGAAGCGTTTGCAGGATTGGGCTCAGCATATTGGCCTGTCAGATGTTGCTGCACCCTTTGCTGCCCTTAACCATTTCTTTCATCAAAGTAAACTGGTTTGATCTCCAGTTTGAGTAACTTACTGTTCTGTCTTTTGTAATGCTGCATTAATAGGCTTTGAAGAGATCCATTTTCTGCCAACGTAAACACTTTCTTGACTGTAACAGAAATGAGTCCTTGCTTGCATTAGTTTGTTGTGAATGTTATGAAGGCTATAAAATAATCATAAATAGATGTCCTCATCTGGATCTCCTTTAGACTACTCCAAGGCATCCACAATAATGACTAAATGAGGGTCTCCTCACAGGTTTTTTTCCTTTCTTTTTTTTTTTCTTTTTTTTCTTCTTTTTTCTCTTGTCTTTTTTGAAAAGAGAACTGGAAGCTGCCTGCTCCAGTGATGTTCCCTGTCCCCTCCTTCTCCCCATCCGATCCTAGACATCCTGGGACGACACCTGAAAAGTGACTGTGCACAACTCTGTGTTCTGCACATCACTTCACCTGTGTGATATTTGCAAAGGAGATTTTTTACATCTCTTAGATATTTTTGAGGGGTCAGTGAATTGCACAAAGGAGTACAAAGGAGTACCTGCTTCATTGTACAGACTTGAGGTCTAAAACCACCATAGTAAAAAGTGATTCTTATTGACTCCACAGGTATTAGGTCAGCCCTTTTATTTTCTTCAAGGCCATCTAAGGCCCAGGCAGTAAATATGTTCAAATATAGACAACTCTATGAAAAAATGTTGTAAATAATACCTTCTCTTCAGCACATTCACATCAAATACAATTGTGGCTCTGTAGCTGTGAAAAGATACAGAAATCAGTCGAGTCACCAAGATCTAAGTCAAGACTAGGGAAAGCTGGTGAGTAAGGAAATTCTTCAAAGTTTGCTCCTTTTTTTTTTTCACATTCTTATGACTTGAATTCAAATCTGCCCCACACTGAAGAGCCTGGAAACAAGATCTTCAGGTCTTTCCTAGCTGTAATAAGAACACACCCAGACAGAGTACATGAGAATTAAAGGCAGGAGATTTGCAAAACCTCTTAAAACAGCAAGCTTCTTAATTTTGCTTTAGAATTCAAAGGAGCCATCAGCCAAAAATATTTGAGGACTGAAGCAGTTAAGCCCCAGCAGAGTGCATGGCTGGCTTGGTTTGCTCAGGCTTATCTGAATTTTGTCCTGCAAAAGTGTGAATTATTGACTCTCCCCTTTTCTCTGCTTTACAGTCTTCAGGTACCTGGAGGACATCCCAGAAAAACAGGAGGTTGAGCCAGCCCTCTCAAATGCTGGTGTTTTCTAAGCGCGTTCTGAATCTGACTGGCTAAGCCCAAGTTTGAATATTTAAAGGGTTTCTAAATTCCCATGGAACATCCCCCACCCCAAAAGCAAAACCAGCTGAGCAGCAGCATTCCCCTGTAAACCCAGACCATGGCCTGGGAGCGACAGCTATCGCCTCTGTGGAGCTGGGAGCCAGAAGCCGCTGCAAAGACACACTATTATTGCAGCCCAGTGGTTTCCAGAAGCTGGGCTTTTATTGCTAGGGGGTGAAATTTCTACTGAGCGTGGAGAGAACCAGCAAGACTGACAGTGTAGTGGAACTGAATAATGCAGAGGCCTTTGCTAGTCCTGTTGCATAGGAATGATTCCCACGTCCTTCAGGCAAAGCAGAGTGAATCAGTTTTGAAGAGCCTCTGCAGCAGTACTGCAGCATATTAGAAAAAATATTGCAAAGTATAAAAGATTTTTGGCCCAATGCTTTTCTTTTTAGTTGGTCATCTGGTGATTTCCATGCCTGAAATTGTCTATTTGCCCTTGAAGCTGTTGGAGTTAACATGCAGCACTTTCTGGGGGGGGTACCCTGGGCTTTTGCCTTCTTGGTCCCGCTGCCCCAGCAGCCACTGCAGCATCTCTGCTGGCTCTGGCAGGATCTGGCCAGGCTGTGCTGTGTCCCCCGTCCCCCCTTTCCCCATCCAAGGCTCTGGGGGCTGCTGCAAAGCTGAGTTTTGCAACATGCTGGACTTGCTCTGGTTTTCATGGGGCCCTTTGCTCTCCACCCCTGCGCCGTTTGCTTCTTTGTTCAGGACAGGGTTTAACACTCTCCCTTGTAAAACCTTGAATTAAAAAGCAGTGTCTTAGAAGGCTTAGATGGGATTAAGAAGCACAAACCTCTTACACACAGAGCTAATACTAAGTAAGCTTTTCTAATTACCAATACATGATGTATTAAGATGAGAGCTCTCCTATCACTCTGCATCTCAGCCGGGTTGTTTCAAGGGATATAATGGAAGCTGGGTTTATTGACTTCCACTAGGACTTGGTGTTAATGCCTTTTTGGTCTTCTGATGTTCCAGCCATAATTTCTGAAAACATTTGCCACCCTCCTAGGCCAGAACCAGAACTGGTGCAGACAGGTATCGTTTCAGTTGCTTCAGCAGATTTGTGCCAAACTACAATGATTGAAAACCTGGAGGCAGCCTTTGTCCGCAGGGAGAAACAGAGGACCTTGGCTAATTCCAGCTCTGTTGCTGACCTACTATGGGGCTTTATCTGCAGCTCTGCTATCCCCTCAACCCTATCTTTGCATATTTAGAAGACAAGACCCCTGGATAAAGATTCCTTTAATATGCTGCTATGCAGAAGTTAGTCTAAGGGGTTACAGTCATGCGCCATTTAAATAATTGACCCTTAATATCACTTGCATTGCACGATTCAACATGTGAAAAGCTTTCCTGTCCCATGAAGAGGCAACTTGGAGATTAGGGGAAAGCACCTCTGCCTTCTGTTTCCTTGACTGCCTTGCCCTCCCCCACCTACTCCCATTTAGAAGATACTTACTGGGTGGGGAAAGAACAATAAAATGTAGATCTCGCGTACCTGGAGCTGCGTTGCTCGGCGAAGCAGCACCTTCTTTTCCCACACATGCAGGGTTCTTGTTACATCTTTAAAGAATCACAACAAAGAAAAGGAGCTGACACAATGAATTTTGATCTGGAAAATGAAATCTGACATAACCAGTAGTTACATTTTTCTTATTCTCTGCTAGTTTGCCTAAAGGAAGCTTTTAAATAATTCCTGCTTTTCACCTCCTGAGAAATAATCTATTTGCTTCTGAATTAATTAGACAGCATCATAAAAACCCTCTAGAGACTTTGAAAGCTGCTGGTCTAACTTTTTAAAATATATAATGGGCCTGATCCTTAGGCCAGCCGGTAGGAATTCTGCTCTGAACTTTGATGGGAACAGGAGCAGGCATTTGATGTGTGACGCTACTGAAAATCCGGTGTTCCCAGTGAATAGGAAGAGATGTTGTTTTTTCTATCTGCTTTACCAGCATCTGTCTCTATAATATCTTGAGTCTTGCAGTATCGAGAGAGTACGTCTTTTCCTACTTAGTCTTCCTTTGGACAGTCAGTATTTCCATTGTTTGCTGCCTTGACGAGCAGACGTGTGCGGGATAGTTAAGTGTTCTCTCTCTGCGTGTCATGTTCAGTGCGTGACTGATACACAGGAGCAGGGTGGTTGTGCAAGGGCAGGGAAATCAGTGGAGCTCGTGTGGGCATAATAGATTGTTTCAAGCTTGGCTTTGAAATGCCAGCACACTGGCACTTGCTAACTTGAATCAGCATCAACCTAGTAAGTAATTTTTTAACAATAACTTAATTTTCTTTTAATCTGGAAGATGAAAATATTCAAATTAATTTTAGTCTCATTTATATGATTTTTTTTTAACTGGAAAAAAAAAACCAAACCCAAATGGACTTTCATTGACCAAATTTAAAATGTCTGTACCAGTCTGTGTACAGGGTGATATAAACATTTTTATTTGACAAGGTAGAAGAAATGGATAGAAGAAACATAAGTTTCCAGGCTCATGAGTTTTTCATGAAGCTGGGCTTTATGGCCTGGATGGTCTCTCTCTGTTCTACGTCTCTTTGTTCTTACATTCCTGACTTTGCCTGTTGCCAATGGCAATATCACCAAGACAAGTCAGGACAAGAATTAGATCAAAAGATGCATGAGGAACCAAAGAAGGCTCTGAGTGAGATCTGGAGCTCAGATTAGGAGATCTAAACACCTGTATGTCTTTCAGGTGTAGGTTTGTGTACTGCTGGCATTATGCTGAGGGGTTTGCTCACATAGCTCAGGGAGTATTTGTGGTCAGCATGACACCTGGTAAACTTGTCTCACGAAACCATACTGCTCTTCTGAGTGACACAGGCTAGAAATGCATGAATTTGCAGTATGGACCAGAGAAGAAAGACTTGTTTCAGGGATCACCACATCAAACCTCATTATTCTGCAGGGTTTCCTGCTAGCTTTTAGAAATGTCAGAACAATGTCCTTAGTAATACTTCTGCTGTTTAAAACTCGAAACCAAGTTCTTTCCTAAACAGATATGCTGGGTCTGTTCCTCTCCCCTTTCTGTTACCTGACTTCTGAGTGCAGCTATGACTTTCATTGATCCTCCCCTGGCTTGGCTTCACCCAGCTGCTGGGCTGCTCTGACAGTACTGCTTTGGGAAGTAAAACAAGAGAAGAATTTGTCACAGGAAAGCCCAGGTTGCAAGCAAGAGCAGCAAGGTAGATCCAACTTTATAATTACCAGTCTGATTATCCCCAGCTCTCTCTCTTGCAAAATAGGACATTTGGTACCTTCTCTGTAAACATGTTGGGTATTTGGAAGGTTCCTGGAGAGTTCAGCAGTTTGGGAGGTGTGGGTTGAGGAGCCAACTCTAAAACCAAGTGAGTTCATCTCCAGCAAGATCTATGTGCAGAGGAATGAACAGCCCTGTGCCCAGGGAGCTGTTATCTGACATGTTCTTTTTTCCTCCCATGTCAGAGATTTTACTTTTTTTTTTTTTCCATATCTGCTTATATACATTTTGTACACTGGAGCTTTGCAGAGCACAAATAACATTTTGTGTTATAATAACACAATAAGATGGAGAGATCAGTTACTTGTGTTCCTGGCATCAACTTGGTCTTCCATGTCAGTCTGCCCTGGGAGGTTTTAAAAGTCAGTGTGTTCTCCCTGCTCTGTATCAAGCCTGAATTTCCAGTCAGGAAAAAACGTTGTTGTGGGCAAAGTCCAAAGCATTACAGTTTTATTTACAGTTTATTTACCACCTACAGCAATGTAGCTCATCACTGGCAGTGCCTTGGGCATATTTCCACCTTATAACCTAGTGAGGCTATTTACAGTGTTGTCAACAGAAGAAATAAAGGACCAGGGTGGAACTATGGCCCCACTAACATCAGTGGCAAAACTCCCATGGACTTCAGTGGAGCAGCATTTCAGTTAGCACTGTATGTAAGGAGCACCTATTTTATTGTCACCTTGATGTCTGCTTATTCAGCTGCTTCTCTCAAAGCATATTCAGCCTGGGCAGCCTCACACGCTCTGGCAGTACCTGAGGTACCTTTTCTGTGCTGATAAATTACAGATTGGTTTTTCTGTCATATCTGTCACTTTCTTTTCTGACTTCAGATCACTGCTTTTTCTCTCTGTCTCTTGAAGATTATTTTGTGTCCTTCTCTATGGTAGGTCTAGATCTGAATCCATGTAACATAGAGAAGAGAAAGCAGAAAGGATGTTTATGGACTTTCCAATGGCTACAAAAGAGGATCATGAGTTGAATTCATGGGTTGGGTCAGTAGGCCAGCACCCACGTTGGGCCAGTAGGTCAGTAAGAATTCCCTAGATTCACAAATCATCTGGTTCACAGAAGAAATGGATGAATTCTTCTGTTCCCTTCTCACAGCCTTCTTTGCCCTCCACCCCGTTAAGTTGTGAAATTCAGGGCAGATTATATGTACATACACCCACCAAGCCTACTATGTAAAGATACACACATATGCATACATAAGCACCCCACACAAGCATGCACTTCACATGATATACAGGTTTGGTAATCTTATTTCCAGCAATTAAGCTCTCTCTTTCTGAGTTTGTACAGATTCCTGTCTAATCTCCAGAAAGATTATTTCTTTCTATATCCTGAGTGCCAGTGATATGCAAAGGCCAAATTGCACTGCACAGTGCCCTTTGGGAAGAGAGTCCTGCTTAAAAGCCTTCCAGATCTCGGCTGTCACAGAAGACTATATTTGGAAGGATGGGAAAGCAACATGAGAGGCACATGGAGCAAAACCTGTGAGCATCAGCAGTTTACTACAAGTAAACAGTTTCACTTCTTTAGCTGTTGTGTTCATCAGTCTTGTAAACAGGATCTGCCTACAGTGAGATAACAAAGCAGTAGGCCTAAACCTATCTTCTTCCTTTGTAGTTGGAGCTATAAACTGCCAACTCACATGTCAGCTGTTCTGTTACATCCCTGTGTGCTCCACCATTGCAGTGTTTAAGTCCACCATTGCAATATTTAATTCCACTATTGCAATGCTTAACTTGCCCCTGCAGAGTCCTTTGCTTTGCTGGAAGCAAAAAAATCACCAACCTTGCTTCCTGCTCTTGCAGGGATTTACAAAAGAAGGACTTTTAGTTAAGTGTTTGGGATCAGGCAGCAATCCAAATCACTCCAGAAGTGTCCTCTGCATTTTGGAGAATAGGATATTACTGTCCTTTTTTTTATCCTGGTCATCGAGAGACAGAAAGTGCTGGCAGCTGTTTCAGCTGTCCTGCTTGGAAGAGAGCTGTGTGATCTGATGGTGCAGTCTTGTCTGATAGCATCTGCTTTCCCTGAATAATTGTAGACATTCCCACCTCTCCACTCATCCCTCCCAGCACCTTGGAGTCATAAATTGCAATGCTAGAGCAAATGGAGTCATGCTTAGGGAATGATCTCCCCGTTCAAGGTGAATCCTGATACCTGACGTATGAGAAGACCAGGCACATGCTAAAAATTCCTTGCTAATTTGGGTTGCTAGTTCATCAAAAACATCCTCCCAAACACGTACAGGATGTATTAAGTTATGGTATAGTAAGCCATCAGCTTGTCATACTGACATTTCTGCTCCTTGCCAGAAAGTCCTGGACTTCACTGTCTCTCTCAAGAAATCAGATCTGATAGTGTCACCCTGCAATAAATTTGTGTAACTGGAAACCTCTCCCCAGGCACACAAACATATGAGGACAACTGAGCATTGCTCTTCTCTGAAGACTGATGTATAAATATACACAGGACTGACTAACATCTCTTCCCTGTTTCGGCTCCAATGAAGTCAGCCTCCAGATCCTGATTTTGCTGTTTGAGCCTTGGTCCAGTAGCCCCTTAGCCCAGGCACATAGCGCATTATGAGGTGGGACTTAAGCTTTTGGGGCCATCAAATGAGGGGGTTTAATTGGGTGTAAGTTACTTTCTGATGTTACCTTCTCACTTGCAGTTCTGCTTAGAAAAGCTCGGAAATGCTGCCCATCCTGCTGCGGCAGGGGAGGATGGCAGGGATGGCCCTGGCAGTGCCAGGACACAGCCCCGTCCATGCTGTCGCCTTGGTGACTTACCAGAAGGAAGGAGTACTTATAAATTAAATTTCCTCTGTGTGGTGGTCCTGTCAGTAATGTAATAGATGGTCAGAAAATCTGGAATCTCCAAGCCATTGTCCCTCTACGTGTTCTCCAGCCTCTTTTGTTAATTGCTTTTTGCCTCAGTTTCCTCATCTGTGAAGTAAGAGCATTTTACCCTCTTTTGAGACCTGTAAAGAAGAGCTCCATGTTAAGTGTTGTTTTTCTTCTCAAAATTTAAAAAATAATCATTACCATGTCTAAGATGACAACTCAATGGAAAGCCTATTTTCCTTTAGAAAGTTCTGAAATTAAACACTTTACCTTTTATTCTAATTTTTAAAAACATTGTCCATTTTACCAACTATTATGAAGGTGGTGATTGAGTGGTTTTCATTAATCTAGTTTTCAATAAACAAAAGCTTTCCATTATATATGAAATAAAAATTGCCCTTTTGTAATAAGGAACTGCTGTTTGAAACAGTCGTGGCAGAAGCACAGAGGGCCTTTTGCCCTGTCAGAGTAGTATTTGAACCATGAGCAAAACCTGAGTATAGGCTGGAGCAGGCACAGCAATTACAAAAGCACCAGTTTCCCTATTATTATTATTATTATTATTGTTATTATTATTATTGTTATTATTGTTATTATTATATTGAGAATCACCAGAGACAGTAGATGCAGGTGATGGTAAAACTGTTCATGCTCTTTAAATCATCTCAGTTTTTGAGGGCTGGGAGTGCCTTTTGTCTGTGTTTGTGGAGCACAGAGCAGCACAGGAGCTCTGAGTCCACCACTGTGGTTTCTTGGTGCAATGTCAATAGAAGTGAAGAGGAATGTTGTGCCATGTGGGGTATGGCTGGAAGCCATCTCAGTAGGGCTGGAAAGGAGCATCCAGGCTCATCTCTGGCTGATATTATCATGGGCCAATGACTTCTCGCAGATGATGAAACTAGTAGTAAGGACTCTCATGGTGTAATAATTTTCCATATTAGCTTTCAAATGCAATGCAGCAGGTTAATATTTTACCACGCTCTCCTTGACTTCCTTATGAGGCTACTTTGGGGTAGCCTTGGGTAGTATCCTTTGGGATACCTTCTTAATTTCAACATTTCTTATTGGTATTCTTAAGGAAAATCAGCATAAGTAGTCTGCTGTGTTTTACAGAGATCATACCAGTCCATATTCTGTTTTATCTGGTTTCGTACTAAGGCATTAGCCCACATGATTGTCTCTTATTTGCAATCTTGGCTCATTAAGGTGATCATTTGGTAAAGCAGGTTGTTGTTTTTACCTTAGGGGATCTCTTCTGGGTTGATGTATTGATAGGATGGACAGATGTGTCAATAGGCTCCTCTTTGTTCTCAGCAAGTGCTGCGGCACGTCCCGCACTGTGATTTATGGGCCCCCACCCTGCTCAGCCTGCCAGGCCCAGCACACAGCGTGTGCTTGGCAGAGGTGTCCAGGGTGTGTCTTGGGAAAAAGCTGGGGATGGGGTCTGGGGAAAAGACTGAGGGAGGTTTCTGAGGAGACCCTCTGTGGCTGTGTCTCTCCCTGACTCTTACTGGGCTCTGGTAGGAGCTCAGGGAGGAGTTTATTCAGCTCCTCAGAGGGAGAGCTTGTTTCTTCAGCATGCCAGATACTGCAATGGATTGAGGAGGTCACAGAGGTCCATGAGGATGTCCTGTATAAGTTTCCCTCAGGGAGAAGTCAAGACAACACACAGAGAGTGGAGAGGGGTTATTTCACCCCAATAACAGGATATGGGCTTGGCTAGAACCAACCTGCTGCTCTGAGGCTCAGTTTGTCACTCAGGTGTCTCGAATGGACCCAAGGGGTGGAAACATCTTCATCCCAGCGACCCTGCACAGGGCTTGCGTGTCCCCTGCAGGGACAAGGCAGGTGTCAGAGACACCCCAAAGCGCGCAGATGGAGATGGCAAAGCTGGGTCCTGTGCACACGGTGACACAAAGTGGGGCTCTTTCAGCAGCACCTGCAGGGCAGGTATCTGCAGGGAAGCTCCTGTCTCATCATGTTCTCTTGCCTGTTTGAGAAACCTGCGTATGATCCTGCTCGGCACCGAGAACAGTAGTTTCCACACAGGACTGGCTTGGAGGTTAATTAGTGGCATACAGTGCATGTTATATATTACCAGTAAAAGTATTTTTTGAGATGGAGTGCTGATAAAGTGCCATTTCTGGGGAGAGGGGCCAACATTTTGCCTTGTTGCAGTGTACCAGGGCAGGTACGGAGTCTGGCCACTGTGGGAAAAGGCACCCCAAAGTGGCCCTTTCCTTGTTCAGAAACTTGGTGCTGTAGCATTACCCGTTCCTCCACGATGACAAAAAGACAAGTTAAATAATTAATAATAATCCAAATCACAAGGTGACTACTAAATAATTTTCCATTAGACATCATGTAAATTTGAAGTAATTTTTTTTTACTGGTCATGCATAATAAAATACGTATGGTGATTAATTTTTCACCCTCAGAGTTTAATTAAGATCATTCAGGAGGTTTGGGCTGATGCACCATCCTATAAATCACAGTCCAAGCCACTGAAAAATAACTGCCTAGCTTTCATTTTAGATAATGATATTTTGGGGGTGGAAATATTTTTGACAGATAGTCACCCAAGTTGTCCTAATCAGGAGGGCCATTTGGTCTTCTGAGCACTGAAATGATATACACTGGTTATTAATATATGCAATTCAATGTGTGCTTTTCTGAGTTTAATTTTAGGGATGGACTCATTCCATCGTCTATATTCCTGCATAACTCATTGTGGAATAAACAGAGTGTTGTTCTACATTACCCTAATCGGCTTTTAAAGCTGATGCAACTAAACTCTTCAAAAGGATAAGTGGATAATATCAAGTCACATTTTATTCCAGAATAAATGTGTCCAGGTGTGGCATTTTGCAGGAATAGCCATTGTGCTTTGAATGCACAGTCTTAGTTTGAATCACTTCTCAGGCTTAGACAAACCTGTGTTTCCCAGTCTCGGGAGAAGCGCTGCGAGATGCACGAGGAGATGTTGTTATGGTTGTTATAACTCCTCCAGAATGTCCTGGGTCCGACACCAAGGAGCTGCTTTCTAGTACATCTTCAGTTGTCATAATGTGGAGCAAAATGAGCAGCATGCTGATATCCTGGGAAATAAATTGCTGGGAAAGCGTGTCCTATATGGTAGATCCTGGGATGCGTAGTTTGCTCTCTGGTTTCTCTGGGTGTCTTCCATGTGACTGGGCTGTGCACACCTACGGCTTTGCCCCACAAGTTAGTGCAAGTCTGCAGGATGTGTCAGTACACAGGATGGACCTTGACTCATGGGGAAAGCATGTATGGAAAATGTTGCCATACTTCTACAAATGCTTGTTTTTCTTTTCTGGGAGATTTTTTTTTTTTCCATTTTAAGTAAATCAGGAGTTTAGCAGTAAATGCCAATGCTGAAAGGAAATGGGGCAGGTGAGCCCTGTAGAATTTCCCACTGTATTTATGAACAGAAACTCTTTTCAGGAGAGTCAACTGGGTTTGAAAAATAAATAAGGTGGAGGGTAGTTTCTCTGATGCCCAGAAGGTAAAAAGTAAAATGGCCATCTTGCTAAATCTTCTTTGCTATTCTTGTTACTCCAGAGTTACGAAATCAGAAGATAATACTACTCCAGAGTACCTGTTCCTAAACCCTACCGTTTTATTCCAGAATGAAGAGTGTCTTTGTTCTAATTCAGCTCTATTCTGGGGAGCAATTCAGTAATAACTATTGTGCTTTAAATTCACAGCCTGTATTACTCCTAATTAATTGTCAAGGATAGTCAAATTCTAATTTTCCTTTTAGTTTCATTGCTGTAAATCCACAACAACCCTGCTGAAATAAGCCAGTAGTTTTCAGTCATATCTATGAAATGTGTCATTTCAAAGGAATGACTCTGGATTTTACCACACAAATCTGGCCCACGGTGTGTGAGAAGAGACCATCTGAGTTAATCAGACCAAACCACTCCCTCAACTGAAGTGTCTTCAGCAGCACCGCAGTAATGCGACGGGCAGCAATTCTCACTGCGGCGCCAGGAGGAACAGAACATCAAGGGGATAATTAACATCTAATTTAGCAGTTAGACCAGGATCTAGGAGGGTTCCTGCATTAAGTAATTGTTTCCAGAGGTGGGCAAGGTTGGGGCTGCTCGCTCTGCTCTGCTCCATGAGCCCAGGGACCCATCTCCTATCAGTTCCTCTACAGCCAGGGGAAAGCAGCTCCATAATGGTGCTTTTGAAGGTCATATCTGTAAATATCTTAAGGAGCCCATCTCTTCTCTTGACATTAAAGGAGATATAAGCAGGGATATAAGCACACCCCTACACTCAGGCATCTTGCTTAAACATAGGCAGTGTAAATTACTTCAGGCACCTCTTAACTTTCCTTGAAGTGAAGATTTCAGTATAATCCTCCTTAAAAATCTGTCAAAGACTTGTGATTTGTGTTGGGGAAAATGACCAACTTGTAGACAGGTCACTTCTGAAAAAATGTGATTTGCTCTGCTCTATTCTTGGTGACTAATTCCTGTGTTCTTCAAGTTTGGGTATCGATGCATAACGGAGCACTGGGACCTTCCCTGCTGAGTGGCCATCTTCAGTGCTCCCATCGACAGCCATCGCCTTGTCACGACACAACAAGATCTCATGAGGGGTTCAGGATTTTCCATCCCCACTCTGTAGCTCTGCAGCTTAAAGGTGGTTGAGATGATTGAACCATAGGAAGAATAAAGTCTGCATCCTTCTGTTTGGAAAAGATCTATGATGAAGCTCCATAATCCTTCCTGCTCCCAAAGACAGGGAGAGGCAGGGGATGGAGGTCCCTGCCATGCTCACGGGTGCCTTTGTGGCCACCTCCTGTCCCCAGGTCTCCCTTGTGCTTCTCTTCATAGCACAGACCCCAACAGCCCTGGTGCTTGGCTCTGGCTCCTCCCCAAGGAGATTGCATAGTTTCAACATGTCTCTTTTTGTAAATCCTAGATGCAGATTCTGACTTTGATAATTTATTGCTATATGAAACATCTTTTTAATCTCTCCATCCTCTTCCCCCAGCACTGCAGGTGAAGGGCTCGGCCAGGGTCCTCTGTCCCTGCACAGCCTCCACTGCTCGCTTGCAGGCAACTGCTGCTGAGATTTTTAACTTCTGTCATTGACTTTCCAGTCCCTTTGTTCATCCTTTTAAATTTCCCTTTATTGTTTTATCCTGTCTGCAAATATATTTGTTTCTCTTCCAGAAAAGCCTTTACTTGCTTAATTAGCAAGAGAGTTCTTTGTGGAGAGTGCTGTAGCTCTATTCCTACCACGGCTAAGTGCTTCGGGAGCATTTGGCTCCTCCCCAGAGAGGATTTACCCCTGCCATCCTCACACTGGCTATTGCTGGAAATCTTACTCCGTGTCCTGCTGTGTGGTGCCTTGCAGAAAAGGAGCTTTTGTGACAGTGGAGTCGAAATGTGTTGCCATGAGTCAGGCTGATCTATGCTGTCCCAAGCTACAATTTTAGCTGCATTTTTTGCTCCCTGCCCTATTGGGTCAACAGTGTGTTTTCCCCACACATGGGCTCTTTCACCATCCAGATTTTTTTGTTTGCTTTTGTCTTACTTAATGGTTTTGCCGCTTTGTTTAGAGCAGAGGTTATGAGGATACGAGTTGAACCTCTCACATGTTGGGAGAGAAAGGAGAGTGCTGGCTGGTGTAATTCTGGAAATACCTTTGGAGGTTTGTGTCCCACCCCAATCAGATCTAAGCTCTGGCCTGAGATACCTGCCCTCGGCTGGGACCTGGACATGGCCCATGCGGCACAGGAGGAGTTTGTAGAAACAAGCCTTGATCTGGAAGGCACCTCCCTGCCTGTCCCCAGGGCTGTCCCCAGCCTGCCCTGTCACCGCAGGACAGGCTCCCACGGAGGGCTGCCCTCCTGCCTCCGGGGACGCGAGGGAAACCTTGCAGAGAGGCTGCAGAAGCCTCTGCCATTACATCTGCACGTAGTCTTTGCCCAGACACAGGATGAAGAATTTCTCCTCTCCGGGGGTTTGTGGCACTTTGTGTTGTTATTTTCCCTCTTTTTGCAGTCTGTTTTAATTGTGGGTTTGCCCTTACAAGCTGGGGTCTAAAGCCTGGTAGAAAACTGTTTACAGTGCTGCTTACAAAATCTTCATAGAGTTCAGGGGCTATTTCAACAAGACATTCCTGAACAGTTCTTTGCTCCATATTGGCCCCAGTCTATTCCCTTATCCACTCCTCATGCTATGGCATGAGAGCTCAGACTGTGCCAGCAGACCCGCAGCCTTGTCAGGCTCCTGAGCCACCACGTACAAATGAATGTCATAAAATCATAGAATGGTTTGGGTTGGAAGGGACCTTAAAGATCATCCAGCTCCAACCCCCCTGCCATCAGCAGGGACACCTTCCACTAGACCAGGTTGCTCAAAGCCTCATCCAGCCTGTCCATGTCATGACTTCGTGAGTGCCCCATGAGTGCAGATAAATATCAGGACACCTTCTGGAGCCTTGCAGCCTGGCCAGGGACATGGGAGATGCTTTGGCCTAAAAGTTGGGCAGAACTTGATTCATTTTTTTCAGGACAGCAATCATTCTTGCATAGGACACTCACTGTTCGGGGATGTGGCATTGGGGCCACGTTCACAAGGCCCATCTCTGACAGGATCCTGCTATCTGCTTTGAAGACCCTGCCCTGTGTGGGTGAGAAGACCCTTTGAAGACCCTGCCCTGTGTGGGTGGGAAGGCTCGTGGCCTCGCCGCTGGCACAGGGGTGACATTTGCCCTTGCTGGAACCGGGTGGTTGTTGGGGCTGGTTATTTGCTCTGTGTGATTGATCACATCTGGATGGCACATAACGCTGCCTTGCGAAACAGCCCTTTTATGTGTCAAACTGACTCACAGTGTGACCTGATGTAGATGTTTAAGGGATTATTTAAAGAACAACTGAAGTTCAGAGAACCATGCTAGGTTTGGTTGTTTTTTTTTCCCCTCCTGGAGCAAAAGGCCCTTGTCAGCTGACGGGGACAGGGTGCAGTGCCCTGTGGGTCCCTGGTGATGGCCATGGATGTGGGAGCTGTTCTGGTAGCTGCTGCAACACTCCACCTTGCTGCCTTTGTCTCGTCAAGGTGAACCTGTCCAGCTCACACTAGTGTAATTGGATGAAGAGGTTGAGGGAACAGGCCTGGTTTTTACTTCTTTGCTACTCCACAAAGGCATCAAGGCCCCGAGTTTGCAGGTGAATGTGTGTTCTTCAGACTCCAGGTGATTTGTCAGTAGGAATCGGGCATCTAAAATGGATCTGACCCTGCATCTCTTTCTCCAGCTGCTTTTTGTTGGTTAACTTGCACATAAGATTTGCTTTTTACCTTATGAACGGCACCCAGCACAGAGTAAGGTCTTTGCAACTCCACTGGGGTCTTTAGACACTTGCTTAGTGTTAATGCTGGGACTGCAGAACAGAGAAAACCAACTGCCTGGCTGGTTCATGAACTGCTGTGATTGCAGAGATGGGAGTTACTGGAAGGATGGGCTTTATCCCATCAACACCTTCCTGTCGCCAATGAAGCGATGCTACCCTTACATGTCAACACTGAAGGCGTCTCTGCTGCGTGCAGTCCATCTACTGGCAACAAATGCTGCAGTGAAAGAGTAATGTACATCAGAACAAGTCACTGAAAATGGATCTGTGCTTGGAGCCAGGTGCTCCTGCATGTGCTGTAAGGCTGCTTGTGTGAGGAAGGGCTCCTCGTGTGCATTGTTCGCACAACTGGTTCTTGAGCATTTGACACTGGAAAGTAAAACTGGTTTCCAGATGCCCGATCTGCAACTGTGTATTGGATGCTTTGGTGAAAGCACCACTGCCTGGCTCACCAAGGCCACTTCCAAGCAGGAATAAGCTGCAGAGTGACATGGGCTGTGCTTGGGTGTGAGCTGACACACTCTTGTATGAGGCACTTGGCTGGGTACATGTATGATAGGCACGTGCTGGTGTGTCGGTGCCGTGATGGACGTACCAGGCCACGTGAAGTTTTCACCCCTGGCTGCACCCCTGTGTACAGAAAGAAACCCAACAGCAGCAGCAAGGGATAGAGAGGCCTGAAATGAGTTCAGAGTTGGCCCTTTTGCCTCAGTTAGAATAAATGTTCAGTCCTGCCTTCCCCTCCCTCTCCAGAAAACTTTCTCATGACTCGGCACTGAAGAGTGGAAGGACTACAGGTTTGGGTCTCCCTGTCCCTCTCCTTTGCACTGGCCCTGGAAGTGATGAGAGGGTGAGATGGACCAGAGTGCATTTCCTATCCCTGGTAAATCATGAAAGATAGAAGGGAAAAAAGATCTTGTGCTCAACTCTTGGTGTTAAAATGAATTCATGAGTGTCTCAGAAAACTGAAAGCAGCCTTTCCTGGAGTGGTGAGCAATGTGCCCTGCTCTGCATGGGATTTAGTGTTTCTTTTAGCGCCTGTGAAAACTGGCTCCGCACACCTCGGGCAGAGCCAAGGCGAGGTACTTGGCACCCAGGTTTGTTAGTGCATTGCCTTTCAGTCCTGCCTGAGGTTGGGCTGACGAAGACAGATGATCCATCATTTAATGCTTGTTTCTCTGGCTCTGATGACTATAATGAAATGCTTTTGTCTTACCAGGGAAGCCCGGGCATTTCGTACGCAGGCCCATCCGTGAACTTTAAGGATTTGGGTGCAGATGGTGGATGGGAATCCAGCCCAGCCCTTCGCAAGCTGCTGTGCCTGCAGGAGCCTATGCAGTGCCACTGCAGAGGGTATGTAGCCTCTTTCTACCCTTTAACAAACACAATAACTAAGAAGTCTCCTGTAGAGGTGTGGTAACTCCATGTGACTCTTGCATACAAAACCACAACAGCACAAAATCCCCTTGTGCAGCTCTGGACTAGCCATGCAGCATGGCTTAGTCAAGGTCTCACTGACATCAGGCCATTGCCTTTTCTTTAAGCAAGTGCATGGGTGTCTTTGTCAGGAGAGCTGAACCAGCACATGGATCTGCACAGTGGGACTTGCAATCAGGCACTGGAAGCACCACAAGAGTGGTGAGAACAGCAACTTTTGGAGTAAAAGTTGTGCAGAAAAACTGGCGGGAAGCAGTGCCTGTTTTGGATTGATCAGTGATGCCTCTTTTCCAGTGTTTCCTGGAACAAAAAAACCAACCAACCAAACAAACAAACAAAAAAAAAAAATCCAAAGCTGTACTAAAGGAAAGTATATTTTAGGTTGAAGCAAATATTTCAGGTTATTTTTAAATACTCTTTTCAGCTTGGGGATGCAGTTTGGTTTGGTAGAAGACAGGTTGTCAACTGATAAGCCAAAAAGTTGGCATTGTCAAAGGGCAGTAGAAGTAAGTAACTGCTGCACGTGTTCAGGGCAGTCTTAGCTCCTGCTGATTTCTCTGAACATCTCAGTGGTGAGGGTTAATGGGGATGAGGACGGGGATGTGTCAGCCCTATGCCAGGTGGTGGATTTCAGCCTGCAGTGGCACCATCACCAATCAGCTTTTGTGATTTTACCACAGATTTTGTTACAGTTGTTTTTCAAAGCTCTGGTTCCTCATATCCTGTAATTGTGTGAGAGTTTCAGCATTCTTTAAAGCTGAAGGTAAGTTGACAACTTTTGAGATTGTACAGAATAGCTTGAAAACAACCAAAAAGTTTTAAAAGGAAAAAAGGCAAATAGAGAAAACCCAAAATAACTTTTCTTTGAAATCTCAAGATTTGTAAGGCAAACTCGTGATTTTGTGGCCTAGAACAGGACTGCTAAGTGCTGGTGTTGGCAATGCTGTGTTTATTTTCCATGCTTGGATTTCTGCATGGCTTTATACATGTTATGAAAAATGCAGTATTTTATGTTATTTTTTTAAAAGGAAGCAGATGATAGCTTTGTTGGATGATCACCAAACCAGACTGTAACATACAATAAAAATTCTATAGTGCACTGTAACAGACTACAAAAGGCTAAGATGTTACTTTACCAGCACAAAAACCAGGCACATTACAGAGGAAGAGAATTATAAGGTATATTGCTTGTGTTTATGGCCAAAAAAGAAAGAAAAAATATACACTGTGTGTGTATAATGCATATTGAAATTACAGAACAAAATTTAATTAGGTCTTTATAAATAAAATCCACATATGCTGATTTATGATATATTTATTTCTCAGCCTTTGAAACTATGGCTGCCTTCACTTTGAGAACCAGTCATTTGCAGACTCAGGGCTGTAATTCACAAACTGGCACAACCAGGAGTTTGTGGATTTGAGTCTGGCAAGTGCCAGTCCCAGCGTATCTGTTTCAGAGGCACATGCTGGGATTCCCAGTGCAGGAGGCAGGGGAGGCATGCTGCAAAAGGCATCTACAACAATTTTTCTTTTTTCAAACATGTAATTATAAAGATTAAGTTGCTTGTTTTGTTCATTAAAAAAAACAAAACTAATGTAATACATAATTATAACCAAAGAGAACACGTATGATCTTTGTAGGCTCCATCTAAATGTCCCCTCCCCCAGAGGGAATACTTCATGCTATATTTGCAAAAAAATGTGTGATTAGTACCCAAGTCAGGAGTGAGAAATAAAAGCAACTGGAACACAGGCCTTTCTCATGTGTGACAGAGAGAGCTCAGGACTGGATCAGGACCTAATTAAATGTGCATCTGAAAGGCTGGATTGAGATGCCTTTACTCACCCTAATGAAGCCTCACTTCTCCTGAATCGCGTTGCTGTACCATGGACTTCCACTTCTTTGCCCCACTACTGGGAGCGAGTTAGACACCTGGTTTCCTCTCCACCCCCAAGCAGGTTTGGAGGTTGGTGCCTAAATGACTCCCGAGAACAGGAATTCAGGTATGATTTTTTGATGTGGTTTGAGCCACATTGTAGTTTGCTGCTGCTGGAAGAGGGAGATCCTGTTCTTCCATCTGCCTCCCAGCTTCCGGCCACATATTCCTGCCAGTCAATCTCTGTCACTCAAACCAGTGGATGGGCCACAGAGTCCCCATGTGAAGTCCTCAGCTTCTGCATGGCTGCTGGAGGCGACACAACACACACTTTCCTCAGCACCACTTCTTCCTTTTTGCTCAGTCCTAGAGTTGCCTCCAGCTGCCACACAGAGGTCTGCAGGGAATAAACACATAAGGACTCACCACCAGCTAACCAGGAGTGTTACCTGGAAGGTCTTGACCAGGGCTCTGGAGGAAGTTGGTGGGTCAGGGTGAACCTGAGCACCAGGCTCTCCTTTCACCTCTCTAAAACTGCAGCAATTTCAAAAGAATATGTCTGTTCTGGTTCTAGAACCTGAACTCCTAGAAATAGGAGTTTAAACAGAGACAAGACAGGAACTACTAGTTTTTAGCTGTTTCTAACCAGAGGTAAAATTGGATTTTAAACTTTCAAGTAGAATCCATAAAGGACTAAGATGTGCAGCAATACTCTTGCTGGAGGGTGTGTTCTGCTGCTGACTGAAAGGAGCCCGCAACAACTAATTTTGACTTCAAAGAAAGGAATTCTTGGTTGTAACCAGTTTAGCCTCTGCCATGGGGGATGTAAAAGGCTGTGATGGGTCAGTAGTGTAATTTTACATCCAGTCCTAAAGAAGAGGTTTATTTCTTCTCTTGTGGATATTGGTTTGTGTCTTTTACTATGGAGCCTTCACGTCACAGGGCCCAGCTTTCCTCTCTGAGTAAATAGGTAGAGGTTGAATGTGGCAGCTCTCCCAGAGTGGGACTGTCACTAGATGATGGCTCTGTCTCTGTGATATTGAAAACAGACATCAAGGCACTTTTCACTAACACATTCCATCAATGCTAGAGACTTGTCACGCAGGGAGCAAACACTGAGTGAAGCAAAGGAAACATTTACAATTTGCTGCCGTGAAAGGAGACAAGATAAATCAATAGGAACTAAATTAGCCCAGCCGGCAGCCCTCACACCTACTTTGGAAACTCTGTTAAAATCCATGGCCTAGAATTTGCAGGAGGGATTATATGCGTAAAGGGTGAGTCAAGATTTTAGAGTGAGCTAATGTAAGTGACACCCACTTCTCAAACTGCCTGAAAACACTTACTGCCAGAATGCGCTGCCAAAGACAAGAGTTCTAGTAAGTATTTGCTGGCTGTCATTGGCCTCAGATAAATATGTGGGGAGGGGAATGGTGGAGGAGTCAATCAAAAGATAACACTGAGTAAAGCTCAGTTGTATAACACAACAAGAAGTCAAATTTAACCAAAGCTGAACATATGTCTGAGTACCGGGGGCATAGTCAGAAGCACGATAGCCCAATGAGAATCCAAAGAGTCATATCTGAGAACAACACGCAGGAACCAGATCTGACAAACACCTCGTGTGATTGAGTTGGTTGTGTTATTGTGCTGCTCTTGGGTGACCTTTTTAATTCAACTGAAATGATATCTGTCCTAGGCTTTTGCAGAACTTCCTAGATTTATGACAGCATCCCACTGGCACACTGAGCAAGAAGACTTGCTAAAAGTTAAGTTGAGGTAATTAGTCTTGCAGAAATCTGTTTATTGGCGCAGTGAGTGCCACATTTCCAGGCAGCATCCAGTGTGTGTGTTCTGTGCAGCTGATCCACACATGCAGGGTAATTTCAGACACTGGGATGATTGTAGAAACCCAGAGCAGGCTCAGATCTCCAGGGCCACATGTGTGTTGTAGGGTTAATCCCTGTGTATGTGATGAATCAAGGATTGTAGAAGTCCAGCAACTGGACCCCCAACCTGGCTGCTGGATATTTAGGGATCCTAGGCAAATGTATAAAGACCTCTACTTCTACCAGGTACAATTTGTACGAGAAAAAATGAAGTATCCAGGAAAAACTGAACACATTGCAGCTCTGTGCGAATTAAATATTGTTGTCAGCACACTCAGTCCAGGCTCCCAGACTCAATATTTCACAGAGCCTTCAGGAGAATTTCCTTTTTTTCCAGTGCTGACAGTAGGACGCTGGTAAAGCCCTGGGTGAAGGGAAAGGAGGGCGTCTGTCTCTGAAGTGCTCTGGACTTGCAGGGGAAGAAAAGCTGGATCAGGGCTGGCTGCACAGCAGTGGATTTTTCAGCTCTGCCCCTTTCCAGAGCTTCCCAAGAAAATCGATACATGCAGGCTCTGGCTCTGTGCTATGAAAGGGTAGAAACCTCAGAGTCACTTACCCAGCTCCTGCTGGAGTTACTGCCGGGATAAACTAGTCTGGTCCTGCACCAGTTTGGCAGCCTTTGGCAGATGAACATGGGCTTCATGCAAGGGCAGAAAGGCACCGCTCAGCAGTTACATGACAACTTAAAAGTTGTCCAAGTAGTTAGAGAACAGGGGGTTCTGCCAGTCTTGGTGGTATTCAGCTTCATTTACATTTCTAAAGTGCATCGAGCCCTCCACCTGGGAGATGCTATAGAAACACAAGGCATTAATAGCATGGAATAGACAATAAAAACTAACCAATGTAAACCACATGCAGTATAAACGGGAAGAGAATTTTGTGCATGCTCTCTGCAATTGCCCAGGTCTTAAACATGCATTAAATTGCAGCAACTACAGGCTATGGAGTATGGATCATAAACTTGAATTCCACTGCAAAACTGTCAGAGCAGAGGACTGACCAACGTTATAAAATATAAGAAGTGATTTTAGGAGCCTCTGTTTTGATGAGAGGGATTTCGGAATGCTTTTCAAAGGTCGGCTGCACAGCGTTTTCAGAATATCAGGCGCCAGGACTGCTCTTCTCTTTTGTAAACCCCCTGATGTTTCTTGTGCGTTGGCACTGCACCTCGCTGGGGGAGACTTTGTTTCACAATGGGATATTTGGGCACTGTGGTAATGGGAAATAGGAAAAACTCAGAAGGACTTTCATGATGAATCACAGCTTATCTTCTGCATAGCAGAAGGAAGGTTTCCAGATATTTTCTTCTGCTTTTTACCTTCAAGAGATTTATGACAAACATCATTTAGAAAGATCACAGGGAAATGTGTCCTTCCTCCCTATCTTTTCTGCCTTTCTACAATAAACACCTGGGAGATAATTCACTTGTAAGTGGTCAGGTTAGCTGTGCTGGCTTCGGTGGGGTGTGCATGCTGGAATGAGCTATGGCTGGCACCACCCCAATGTACCATTTGTCGCCCATCCAGACCTTGTTTTTGCAGAGCAAGAACTACATCCTGAAAGATGGGCTTGCAAGATTACTCTAGTGGATTGCTGGTGGGAAAGCTTCTCATCGCCTAATGCTTATCTGTGGGGCAGCAGTTGTAACCAGACTGTTCTGATGTGCAAAGTCTCTCTGATCCTTTACTGGGCACCTTGGGGCTGCATGGGAGGGGAAGATGAGGAGAGTTGCTTAAGCAAAGCCTTTACAGTTGTGCTTAAAAATGACTGTTAGATACATCTGGTGTGGAGCAGATTTTCTCTTCTGCCCCTCTGCAGTTTGGTGGGGCTGGTAGAGCCTGTGGTGCTGGCACTCTGCCTTGGATGAGTGGAAAGGACTTTGTGGGGCTTCAGTCAGTGGCTCAGGGTCCTGCAGACCTGGACCTTCTTCCTACTCAAGCACACTTCTACGTGACATCTGGTTTGGTGGTAGAGCCTGCAAGTCTCTCATGGACCAGACACTGTAGAAACTGAGAGCAGCTGATTTCCCATCCCAGCAGAAAAATGCTTTTGGGAAGGAGAGATGGAGGGTAGTGGGTGCCCTTAACAGTACTGCAGAGCACTGCAGAAGACTTCCCTGGAGCGAGGTGGGGCAGAAGGTACAGGAATGTCCAGGTGAGGTGCTGGCAGATGGTGGCTGTTGTGAGAAGTGCCCAGGTGCCTGGCCCTGAGCCCAGCCTTAGGGAGCACAGGGGCTGGTGTCTGGAGGGCACGGGAAGCTTTGACATGTTCGGCCTCCACCTGTGCCTCTCAAGTGCTGAGCATAGACCAGAGATGGACAAGGACTTAACTGTGTGTTTAAAGACACACAAGTGATGCCCTTGCCAAGGGAAAGGTGACCTGGGGAACATCAGCTTCGTGTCTTGTTTCATCAAGGACAAAAACAATCAAAAAGGGAGGGGACTTCATTAGGGCTGGAAACATGTATTTAGGAAATTTTGGATTCCCAGGGATATTTGCTGGCTTTTCAAATGGATCCAGCACAGGCTTATGGGAATTCAGACAGGAATGAGCTGAGAAGAGGTGGTAAGAAGGATCTCGCAGAGCTCCTGTCCCTGCAGGCTGCTCTGCCCGTGCGCTGGCAGCGTGTGGAAGCACAAGTGCCGCTCCGTCCTGCCGTGTCTGGGCTGGTGAGCTTCGGACATGGCACAGCTCCAGTGCTCAGAGCTTCTCCTTGGCATTTGAGCTAGGTCATTTCTGCATCCCCGGTTGTTATTAATTGCACACCTGGTGCCAAATAGGATCTTTTCCATTCTTAATCTGTGATTAACAAGGTTGTTAAAGTCATTCTCAGCTCTGCTGAAACCAAACAGAATTTTATATGACACGTTGGGCAAAGGCTCTGTTTGAAGTAGCCTTTAATCTTAGTTCTAGGATTAAATCATATGTAAACAGTCACATTTTATCAGCTCAGCTACAAAGTAATTTATTTGTTAGTCTAATTTTAGTAACTTGTAGGTAATTCAATATTATTTGAAAGAGGTTATATAGGAGAGAGCAGATCTAATTTTCCACCAGTAGAACAAGTAAAGGAATCCCCTGACCCCGCCAAAGGCCCTTGCCTGTTATGGATAGCTTCACTGGTTTTAGAAAAGCCATTCCAAATGTGTGAAAAAGCAGAGTGACTGGATGTGGGGCTTTGCAGGACCTGCCATTGTGTTTTTCTGGCAGTGTTCTCTGACATTGCAGTACGTTTTTTGTAAGTTCTAGTGTTGCATCTATTTTTACTGCATTGTGCAATTAGACTTTTAGGAAAGAGCTATAACTATTGAACATTTTGCTGGAAGTTACTGTATCCCAATGGAAGGGATACACTGTATTTTCCATGTAACTGGAGGAGGATATAGCTGTGGTATCCCAGTCTCTGTGGCAAAGAGTTTTAGTGCTGTTGCTGTCTGTCAGCTCTTTCATGCAGTTAGACTCTATAATCTTTTATCAGCGGTATTTATTTCATGGGCATTCAAAGGTGATGGGGATCCTTCCAAATGTAAATAGTAGATCAGCCTTTACTATAGGACTTGATTTTTCCTATTGGAAAAATTGTTCTATGCTGGAAATCTGAAAGATGTTCCCATGTGAAATCTGGGATGTGCAGAGTATGAAACATTCCCTTTGCGTGAAGGCATCTCAAGATAATCTCTGAGTGAACATGGATATAGTTGTATTGCTGCTTGGCACTAAGAGCTGAGGTAGGTTAGAGGAGAAAAGGGGCTGGAAGTTGATAGGCAGTGATCTGACGTCAAATTGAACTCTGCCCAGGAATATTTTACAAATCGAGACTCTCCTTTCCTTACAGCACCTGGGATTTCCAGGTGATTTTGATGGGAGTAGGGGACTCTCAACAGCCTCCTGTGGAGGAGTGTGGCTTTATTTCCTTCTCCTACTTCTGGCTAGACTCTGTAGAGTCTACTTCCCAATGGCCTGACTGTGCGTGCCTTAACTTCTATTTAACAGGCGAGCCTTATTGTGTCATGGGGGAATTTCACCCATAAGCGCCGACCTTTTGTTTGTCTATTGGGAAATTCAGGCTGAATAAATGCCAAAGAAAGCTTACAATTTTCCCCTGATTTTCTGCCCAGCATCTTGCATGCTTGAGTATTGGTTGTACCCAGATCAGCATTAACTCACAGTGGTAACTGAAATTCCCCCTCAAGGGATGAAAGTTGTGCGATCTAAAGTAGGAATGCCTTAATTTGGGTAAAATTGATCTAATCCGGGATTATGGAACATTTATAGCAGCTGGCCCCAGTTCTTGACCATGCACATCCAGTCCTCAACAGAGGCAGTGTTTACAAAAAACATTTTCCCCCCTTTTTTTTGCAGTTTAGCTAGCTAAAGACACGTCATTATCTGCCTGACTTGCATGTCAGTATTTGACGAGGATTTGAGTTTAAAATACTTTAAAAAATACTCTGAAATCATAACCTGCAAGGCTCTCACTTGGTTCATGTTGTTGGGAAATCTGGATGCCAGGGCAGGAAAGGCCAATATGAAAAGAATAATGTGACTCAATTGACTGTGAAATTCTTCTAGGAACAGGTGAAAATGTGATTATAAACATTTGTGAGATATTTTACTACCAGTTTTAATCTCTGCAGAGGAGAATATTTAGGACTAGGAGAATAAATGAGAAAGTAACTTCAAAAAAAGTAACTTTTTTTTTGCTGAGCTAAAAAATCAGGAACGTGAACCTCGGGTCTGGACAACAAGCAGCTGAGTGGAGAGGGGTCTGTGACTTTCTTTGATCCATCGTTTTCCTCCAGGTTGGTGCATCTGTCACTCCAAGAGATCCTCATGGGGATCCTTAGGGTGGTGGCCACCTCAGCCAGAGCCCTCTCCAGCATGATCTTGCATTTTTTTTATTAGGCCTGTTTCTTTAATGGGGTGACACAAAGTGCGTAATGAATTGATCACAAACCCCAGGAGGGGAAAAAATGAAGAGCAAAATTTTGCAGCTGTGGCACTGTCTCTGCTAGAGAAAGTGGTGCTGGGTTGGAGCAGCTCTTTGTGGAGGGAGGCACCAAGAAAATAGGTGAGAAAGGTCATATTTCCTCATGCCTTGTGGGAGGCACAAAGCTTTCCTTTAATGAATGCACAGGAAATGTAAAAGCAGGCAAGGGTCTGAGAACTGCGTAAGGAAGTTTGGTATGGGCTGAAAGTCCTTCCTGTGCTTAGGGCCAGCGTCAGAAGCAAAATGCCCTTTAGGTTCCACTGGAGCTCAGGTTTGCACAGTTCCTTGCACGGGCCTCTGTGCTGGGTGAATTTTTCCCCCTGCTGTTAAGGAAACACAACTCATTGGTGATTTCAAAGAGGGAAAATGAGAAACTGTAATGACAAACATGTAGGAAGTGCTATAGAGTGATAAGGAAGCCAGGATGGTAAATCAAAGCCTAAGGAGGAAGGATATGAAGGGGCACACCAGCATAAATCTTTCTAAACTGATCAAGGAGCTGGTGGGGCCTTTAGAGGGATGTGAATGGAGAGTCAGCGGTTGGAGCTGCTGAGAAGCTGAATTAATTCCTTGACTTGATAAGGAAGGGAGAGCAGCTAAAGGTCACGTACTGTAACAAAGACATGGAAATATTGGGTTTCTATGTGGAGAGAGCGAAAAGGCATATTATTTAGAAGTTTTATATGTGTAACCCAAGCAGACAGCTGGGAAATTAGAACTATTAAAATTGACAAATCACCAATTTTAGATTAACTGCAACCTACAATTCCTGGACTTGGTTTCTGGCCTTGGTGTTTGAGAGTTCCCTGGGAAAGCAGTGGTGTCTGAGGAAGGAGACACAGAAAGCATCATCTCCTTATTTGAAAAAAAAAAAGAGGAATATAACAACAATTAAAAAAATAAAAAAAGAAATTAGCCAAGTTGTAGAGAAGTACCTGTTACTAAAGGGCAAGCAGCAGGCAATGTCTGAGAGCCATTTGGAAGACTGTGAAGTGGCCCTCAATACCCAGCAGTCTCACATTTCTGAAATCTGTACTTTAAGTAGGCTGAATGTGCATTAAAACTGCTCCGTGCTTGTACAGCACCAGATACCACCAAGGTCTTGTTGTGGAGAGAGCTTTGAGGTGTTGCTGCAGCACAGACCGTATCTCAGAGCAGTGCAGTGCCTGGGGCTGTGCTGGTTGCTGACAGCAGCCCTCACACCAACACCTTCCCAATTCTCTGGTTCCACTGAAAATGGCAAACACATTCCAGTCTTACCATGGTGATTTTTTAAAGTTCCCTGTGAGTTTAGGAGCCAATAACCACCAGTGTTTTGCATCCACTCTGTGCTCTTTGCTGCCAGCCAGAGCGGTGGCAGATGACAACCTTGGTCAGACTGGTGCTTGCAGCTGCCCTGATGTCTTGGGGCTAATGCTCCCCCCACTCTGATATATGGGGTGTAGTCAGGTTGCAGCTCTGTTCTCAAATGCCTTTCCTATGGTCAGAACCATTGCACCGTGGATTTAATGGAGTTACAGGGTGTGAGCCTTCAGAAAGACACACTTCCTCCCCCATCCAGCATAAGCAGTAGATCTCATCCTGTAGATACTGTGCTTTTTCCAACCTTATTTTTAATTGATGGGGCTCTAAACATTTGACACTGCAGTTTGAACCCCTTTAGAGCAAACCTAAGCCTATTGACTATCTCCTTGCTCATGTAAATTCTTAGGAGCTTTTCACAAACATATAGAGTCTGTGTGCCTGAAGGGACCACGGCTCAAACCCCCTGGTTTAATGAAGCTGTTGCTGCTCAGAGCCTTTTATTTTAATGAGCTGTGTGAAGATAGAGAGTAGCAAAGAGAGAATGATGCAGAACTGCAAGCTCTCCTCACCTTCAAGAAATTGGGAATACTTTTTATTTAGAGAAGAATTGCAATAGAGTTTCCAAGACTTGTGTCCCACTAAAGAGCGGAGGCACAAGGCTCCTCTTGTGAACTCTCAAGTTACCCAGGAGACAGACTGAGCAACTGAGAAATGTTGCAAGTTTTTGAAAAAGAGATTTATATATAAATGTGTTACGGGAAAAAATACCTCTGCTCATACACATGGTAATTCTTCTGTCTTACTTTGTTTGCTATCTTTCTTTCTTTATTGTTTTCAAAGATTTAAAGGAATTTAATTAAAAAGGCAGTTTAACGACCCTCTTCTTTCCAGATAACAAACACTAAAATAAAATGAAGTGAAATATTGGAAAGCCTGCTTTATACCCCTCTTAAAACTAAACACAAAAGCCAAATGAGATCATAGGGTTTATCGGGCAAGATATTTCCAGAAAAGATGAGGAAGCGCTTCTGCCACTGTACAAGGAATGGCTGAACCTTCATCTGGAAAGCTGCAGTCAGTTCTCATCACCCATCTTTGGCAAGGGTAAATCCAAACTGGAACGCAGAGCGTGACTGGGACAATGGGTGACACTTACAAGGAGTAACCAAAGGAGTGTGGGCCGTTTAGTGTAGCAGGGCTGAAGTGAGGGCTTTGCTCTCTGTAGATGCAACAGAAGGAAGAATATGATATAAATGAAAGGAAATCTTTGATTGACAGAATGATTATAAACTGTCATGGAACACACTTAAGCTGGAAACGAGGAGGACTCTGGGCCTCAGAGCAACCAGGTTCTGCAAGACCTTGCATCAGGACAGCCAGGGTTCCATTGCGTAACCCGTATACAAAAGGGATTGCATGGGAAGCTGTGGAAGTGGAATTTGACTGCAGTGATCATCTCCAGTCCTGTATCCTCCCAGAACACCATTAATTTCTTCCATTAGTCTGGTATTCCATAGGCAACTGTCTAGCTGTGATCTTCCAGAGAGCCAAAAGTAGGCTTTGCTATTTAGGTTTTAGCTCAGCTGTAATACATCATTTAGAAAAGCTCCTGCTGTGTTAAGATGCATTCAGTAACATGGCAACATCCAGTGTATATATGAGACTGCACTCTGCTTTGTCTTTGTTAGCTTCCATGTCAGCAGGTAAGTCATCAGCACGGCCCGAGACCTGCTGGTGGTGGTGTGCAGGGCTGAGGGTCTGTCATGGTTTTACATCTTTTGCAAACCTGGTGCTGCCACATTCCTCACCAGCACCCGGCACGCTGGTATCAGTGCCTCTCTGCGGGAAGGAGCAGCTGCTGCTTTGCTCCTGACCGTGTGTATCCATGATCTCCACCTTCCTGCCATCTCCCTCTGTGGAAGGTTTCAGCTGCTTGGGCTCCTCTCCTCAAACCATGGCTCCCGCTGCCCTTGCACACCCTTCTCTTTCCAAAGGGCTTCGGCTGTAGTAATTTGGGTGTGGGTACCTGGGGTGCAAACATCACAGTCTCTGAAGGGGAAACTCTGGCCCAACACCCTGGGATGGAGTTCTGTCTTAAAGCTGGCTAGATAATGGGATCTAGGAGCTGGAACACAGCATGCTCTGCAGCACAGCATGCCTAATGGCCACTGGTGATGGGTTTGTAAAACAACAAGGCATCCATTGCCTCCACTAGAGATGGTAGCCTGGCTTTTCTCCTGGTGGCTGTCATAGCAATGCTCATGTGTCTGCAGCCTTCCCCAGGGTCTGCTGCCATGCCTTCCTCTTGCAGCAGCTGCATACCTCACTCTTGGAGCTCTCCTGTCTCTGTGGGGGCACTTCCAGCACCTCCTGGGTTCATGGTAGCTGCACTTCATCCTAGTTATTTCCAGTAGCTGCAGGGGAGTCTGGAAATGGGGTTGCAGGAGGGAAAGGGATCTCTAGGGCTGCTTTCATCCTGCCATTCGCCCCCTTCTCAGTGCCAAGAGCTGTCAAGTGTGGCAGGTCAGGGCTTTGCCCGGCGTGCAGGGTCTTTCTGCTGGTTCCTCCCTGGGCAGGACACAGAGAGCAGAGCTGAGACAGAGCAGCGCACGGGTGTCAGATGTCTATCCTAGCCTCTGACCGGCAAGAAGGTCTCCATCTAAATCAACAAGAGCTCTCTGGACTTCGAACCATGGCGGGTGGATATTTTTAGAAGCCAATCAATCAGTGATGACTGTTCAAGTTCAGACAAGTCAAACACAGCCTGCAAAGTTACACAGAAGCACTGTGTATCGTGGAAAGGTTGGTGAGCCCGCTTATTCGACAAGCTGTGCCAAATCCATGAGCTACCAGAGCCGAGTTCTTTTTAGAGATAGCTATAGGAAGTAGAAGTGTAAGCAGACTGTGGATTGTAAAACACACACTTTTTAAATTGAAGCCATAAATTACAGTTTGTGCTTCCACAGAAACCTTCTTTCAAGGTGCTAAGAGTTTTCCAAACCTGAAAATAGCCCTAGGTTGAGGGGTTTTCATATTGGCCTTTATAACAGGTGAGGAAATTGAGGCACAGAAGCATTTAGGGGCTACCAAGGTACCTCAGAGTCTCTGAAGAATCCAGCTTGTGCAGTGCTAGAAGAAGGAAACAAAGACCTGTGCCCTGGCATTCCCCTTCACAGTCTGATTAGCTAAAATAGCCGCAGTGGGGCTAGGTCAGCCTCGGGGCTGTGCGCTGCGGTGACAGAAGCTTTTTGGTGGTTGTGCTGCAAGGTAGCAGCATCTGAAGCCCTTGTAGATTCTTCCTCAAAGAACATGAGCTGAAGTTTGGTAACACTGAGCATGGAGAAGAGCTGGTTCTTGCAGGAACCTGCAAATGCTATTCTAGGGTGTAGGGATGAAATAAAATAATAGCAAAGAATTATCTCACTCCATGAAAAATCCTGGTGCAGGTTGGACTCACGCTGAACCTCTAAAGCCAGACACTGAGTCAGTAGCCAGATTAGAAAATGTTGCTGTTCTGATTTCCAGAACCTCAGTTTATCCATCTTGAAAATGGGCCTGACATTTTCTGTAGTCATTAACCACTGAGAAAAGAACCTGTGGCTCCTGCCCTGTCTGCTTCTCTGCTACTTCTCCTTCCCTCCATCACTGCAAGGCATCTGCTCCAGAGCTCCTCACCAGAGTCTTTGCACAGCTGCACAAAATGCAGTGCACGATCTGATTCTCAAATTGGGCTTAACTTGTATGTTCAATGCCAGCTGGAGGGGCCTGCTGAGTTTTTGCTAATTCATCAGAAATATATTTTTAGGAGGGTTTCTCTATAATTATCACATTATAGCTGCTGCTGGATTGCTCAGAGTATAGTAAACAATTGCTATACTTGTTAGAGGTCATGAATACAGAAAAACATTCTTCTGTGTGAGGTCTGCTGTTAAATAATAACTTGTCGTTTCATGGCGTAGGGGGAGTGAATGCCCTCGAAGGGACGTGCTGACATTGTTCAAGCCAGTGATCCAGTTCCTGTAATTTACACCACTTTCTTCAAGCTGCTTCTCTGAACAGGAACAATGGATGTGCCGAGGGACAGCTGTCACCCTGCTGCAGCTCCTGTCATCTCGCTGTTTACTCCGTTACCTGTTTTGCAGTAACACTGAGGTACTCTCATGGCCAGAGACTGAGCCCTCAGGGTGATGGGCAGGTGAGTGAGGAAAGCTGTTAATGTAACAACAGTGCAGGGTCCAGCTCCGGACAGGCAGGGGAAGTCAGTGACAAGAGAAGGTGATCAGTCACGCTGAGATTATTAACGAGTAATTTCATGATCAGTGGGTCTAATGAACAGCGTTCACCCTTGTGGCGACTCTGCTGTCTGATGTGGAGGGAGCACTCCCTGCTGCCTTTTCCTTGGGGGATACTAATGATGTCTGTATCCTCCATTTGTCATCTCCAGTGCACCTCTGGGAACTTCAGAGCTTTGAGAAATCCTCCTCTCTGTCTCGTTGAAATTGTCTGACGTGTTCAAGAACTGCTCTCTCTCTCTCACACACACTGTGATCACACGTAAAGCTTTGTTTCCTTAGGAAATCCAGGCTTTACAATAATCACCTCGCCGTTTGCCCAGACGTAACATGCAGTTGTGGTTTTCATGGTGCAGAAGAAATGCAAGGATACAGCCACGGCTCAAATCAGTTAACAAAACGAGCAAATTAATGATCCCAGGGCCCCAGGTGTCCTATCTCAAGACCAAAACAGAAACCAAGAAATCTGACTGGGCTGTGAAAGCTAGTGTAGAGCAGTGAGCACCAACATGGGCAGGTGATAGATGGGTCACTTCTGACATCTCAGTTCCTCCTTGTGGTGGGGGAGTCTGCCCTTTATTACGTGGTCAAAAGAAAATTATGTCTTGGCAAAAACATGGCAAGTGTAAGGATTCAGTCTGGAAGGACCTCAGCAGGGATGTGTAGGAGCTGATTGCAGCATTTCAAAGTCTTTCTAGAACCACTAGCTGGAGGGGGAAAGGGGAGATAAAGAAGAAAAATCTTCCACGTTGTTGCATGCAGCAACTCACCAGGTTTGGTGACCTTTGGTAGACACCCCTAAAAGCACAGCCAGGCTGCATATGGTTGACCAAAAACTGTGCTCTAACTGTTCTCTGAGCTATGTGGGGAGTCATCCCTAGGGAACAAGTATTGCTCCCCAGCAGACCTGGCAGTGAGGCCCTTCGGCATCACCTCCCAGAGCCATGAGATGAACCCAGATGCCATTAGTCACACCAGTCAGGGTGTGACTAGTGGCAAGTTGACGAAAAGCACTTGTGTGCAATGGGCCTCAAGGTTTGCAAAGGACTGCAGAGATGGAGGAACATCTTTTGCAGAAGCCCTGAGGAAGCAGTGGAAGAGCTGAGGTGCATCTAACGAGCCATAGCAGCATATGAAGGTATGTTGGTGAGGTGAATTAGAATTTCAAGATGACCAGTTAAGTTCAACATCTGTGACAATCTGGTCAATATTTGCAGTCTAGGAGGCTGCCACAAGTCCCAGCTGCTGCCACTGGAGTGACAGAGCCTCCATGTCCTTCTCTGCAGCTGCTGCAATTCATGGGGTTGGTGGCAGACGGCACATGATCTGCAAACCTGGAGAGGAAGAAGACTTCAGGTACACAGTGGAGCACAAACTTCTCTTTAATTATGGTTTATGTAGATCAGAGGACGATATGGCTGAGGATGGACACTTGTTGCCTCTGGGGAGATTGCACTGAAGCAAAACTCTGACAGAGCCTTCACTCTGGAAGCTCAGTACTTCTGAATTGGCAGCTTGCATCAGAGATAAATATCTGCCCCCACTTCTGACCTCAGCAGCCACCCTTGCACTGGGGGAAGGAGACAACCTTGGATACAGATCTGTCACTTCCCAGACATGCTGTGACCTCCAGACCCTCCACCCCTCCAAACAGCACTGGTAACACTCTCCATATTCATGTAGAAGAGGATGATTGAAGGAGGGAATGGCAGTCTCCACACTCGGCCCCCTTGCTTTTTTTGGTTTGCGTTGCGTGCTCCATGTTGTTTTAATGTAGTTCCTAGTATTTAATGCATTTTTATTGCTTTCTCTAATAACACCGACTGAGCACTAAGAGCCAAATTCAACAAGCCATGCCAATAAGCCAAACATTTCACTTCAACCAGCAAAGCGGATGCTTCTTACCCCTGCCCAAGCTTAGGTATGTAAATCAAGGACCTCACTGCTCATCAGGGAAAATGAAGCTGATGGCTGCTGTGGTGCAGGTAGGGCAGAGCTGGGGCAGCGTCTCTGGTGTGGGTGCAGAGCCTTCCATGTGCCCCCTCCCCACACATGCTGGTCTTACCACCCTGGGTCTTGAGGTGGAAGTCAGACAAGGTGAAAGACTGGTTCTTCTCAAGGTTGTAATGTGGCATCTTGTCTCCTGGGCTTTATCAAGCTGGGTCTTGTTTTTCTGCAGCTGTAAGCACCTCTAAACCCCTTTGACTTCAGTGGAAGCTGGAGTTCACGTTCTGCATCGCTGAAAGCCTTTACATGCAATTAAAAAACAACCCCAAACCTCCTCCCCTGGTGCTGATCAGTGGTGTGGTATTGACGTAAGTGCACTGAGTTTCACTTACAGCAGCTGGGTAGCTGGCACTTTTATAGGGCTTTTTTTTTTTTTAATTCTCTCTGCCTTTTGCACAATATTCCTGAAGTTTTTTCTCTGTTTGCTTTTCCCCAACAAGCCCCAGCCTTCATCTCTGTCCTCTTAGCACTGCTTCCTGTTGTTCTCTGTGATCTCTCTTGTTCCATCTTTCTTCTCTTCTCTGGTTTCCTCCCTTTCATTTTAGCCCTTTTTTGTTCAGACTGGCTCAGCCCATCCTCCCAAAGGGGAAGCGTATCTGTTTCATTCCCCTGTCTCCATTTCCCTCCCAGCCCCACAGCTGTTCCCTCTCTTTCCCGTTCCTACAGGCCCCTCTCCTGCTCACATCACCATCCACTTCTCTTGTTCCTCTCCACATCCAGCCCCTTTCCTCCATCACTGGAGGTCAACAGCAGAGAAAACAAAAAATGAACCAGGAGGGGGATGTTACAGCCAAGAATGATTGTGCCTGTGAGATGCCAAGTATTGTCTCACCAGCATTAGTCTGGACTGCTTTCATCTGGCTGGACAAGCTGCACTCACCAGCTCAAGCACTGACATACAGTTTTCGATGTTCCATGCCACACGATCTGTCATTACACCCAAGACATTTTAGCCTTTTGCTCTGCCCAAGCCTGAAAGCCATAAGTTCTGCAGCGGGGATGTGATGGGGTGAGAATGCACACTTCATTTCTAACTTCCTTTTTCCCTCCATGTGCTGCTCTTCAGCAAAGCTCCAGGCATCTGTAGCTGCAGATCTCTGTGCTTAGACCCACGTCATTACCTGTTTTCTAGTTGTGCTCAGTCAAAAGTAAGCACAGAGCTACAGTCTCAGCTGCGACAGAAGATAATCTAACAAGTGGCTCATGTGCCATTGTAGAAGATACATTTTGCTGCTAATTTCTTCTGTCACCATTTCGCCCTCCTAAGGGGAACATGCCGGGGGGACAAATGAGCGGGTGCAGCTCGTCGGCGTCACAGGGGTGAATCAAACACACAGCTTAAAGGTGCCAAGAGTTTTTCACTCTAGAGGGAATCAGCCTGCATTTGGACTGCACTGTGTGTATCTGCCTTAGAAACCATCTGACCCCTGGCTCAGGCATCTTTTTACAGATTTAGGGAATGATCAAATCTGGAAGGAGAACCTGCATGGGCTGATCCGTCAGCAAATAAGCAAAAATCCAATAGAGCCCCCAGCAGCCTGTGTGCAGCCCAGGCAAGGGACTGAGACCCCAGAGCTGCTGTTTCACTCGCTCCCCGGCTGCAATTGCATCTCCTACCCCTTCCCCGTCGCCTCTTCCTGACTGAAGCTTTGCTTTCTGCAGCAACAAAGAAAACGTCTTCAAAAACCTCCTTACACTGATGCAGCGGGAGGCTGCGATAGATGCAGTCACGGCTGGGGGATGAGGGCGGGGATGAGTGCGGAGCAGTGCCGAGCTGTCTGTGCCATTATTGTTCTCTGCTGCAAACTGGAAGCAACTGCGAGAAGGAGATCACAGTCGGTCCCTCTGTAATGACCCCCCTGGGACCTGAAGGAACCTTTGGTGGTGCAGGGTACTCACAATAGTCAAGACTGGCAATTTGTTGCGTGAAGATAGTGACAAAATCCCTCCCCTGAATTTAGTCTCAGTATCTAGTACTTTCCTACTGATTACTCAACAGGGATGGACATTTAAACTGTGTTTTAAAAAAACAAGTCAGGGAATGAAAGAGGGGAATATGAGAACTTCCAGGGCAACTGCAGGGTGTGCAGAAAGAGAGAACAATGTGGGGATTGCCCCCAGGCCAGTCTGGGTAAGTCTGACCCTCGTGGGGATAGTTAAACAACTTCTTAAAGGGCTCTTCATGTGAGGGTTTGTTACGGTGAACTGGGAGCGTGTTTCCTCTGCGAGCAGTGATCCGCTCTCACAGGTTCCCTCTCTCTGTTCTTGATTCAGAGTTCTGGAAGCTCTGCATGTAGCAGACTCCACAGATGGTGACCTTGAAATAACCATCGGCGTTTTTAGGGGCAAGTACATATGGAAGTGAGATAAAGACAAATTCAAAGAATACTATTAGTTTGCATTACCCTGTGCTAATGTAGACAGTTGAATTAAAGAAAAAAGTTGAATTACGCCATGCAAACAGTCCTTTTCTGAATATATCATAACAACCCTCATGCAAGCTCCACAGCCCATAAAATGCCCACTCTGCTTATAGTATTTAATTGTTTTAGCTTTTGATAAATCATCTGTTACAGCCTGTTGAACATTTTAAAGTGTTTCTGGCTAATGGATTTTCACAATGTGGTTTAAGGGATGTTGTTATTAATAAATGTAACTGCACTGAATAGTGATTTGATAAAGATGAAAGAGGCATTTATGAATTCCACTTCCCTTTCAGCTGTTGCTAAGAATTTTCACTCCTTCAGAATCTATTGAATTTAATCCTGATTTCTTTTTGTTAAAACTGGGCTATTATATTCTGATTTTATCAAGAGAGTATTAGTGGATTTGGACCAGTTGTGAAGTCCCTTGTGGTGGTGAAAACCCAGTTCTTCTCAGTGTATCAGAGAGGTTTCCTTGCTGTGGGAGAAAGCAAGGCTGGCCCAGGTGTGCCATACAGACAGCTGTGGTACTAGGGGAAAAGTGTAAAGGCAGTTTGGGATTAGGGTAGGTTGTTTTTGGGGTTTTTTTGTAAAGATGTTTAATGGATATTAATATTGATGGGAACATGAAAAGAAAGTAATTTGTCCATGCTAGATGGCCAGTTTTTGCTCATGGGCTGTTCTCCAGCATGTTATCATTGCCATGACTGAAGTACTTCATTGAGTGTAAATTAACTGGGGACTTGCGTTTCGGGACCGAACAGTGTGTGATTGGCTCCAGTGAAACAGGAAATGTGGAATGTCTAAAGGCTGGTATCTACCACAAAAATGGCTCTGTAAACACTGTGGCACACAATAATGGGAAATACTGTGGGTTATGTTGGGACTGCATCATAAAATTATCATAGGGCTAAAGAAGGTCAATTGTGAGGAGGAATGTTAGCAGAAAGAATGGAAAAGATGCTCTTTTCTAAGAAGAGAGCTCTGCTTTATTAGGATTTGATCCATGCAGAGACTGATGTCTTTAGCAGAGGAGACAGGTATTAATCATGTGAAAAAAAAATTGTTTGCATAACTAGCAGAAAGCTAGTTCTCTTGAGAAATAAGAAAAAAAAATATTCTTTTTCTGGATTGAGCTTCTGGTTCAAGATGCATCACATCCACATGCAGAAACAGAAAGGACTAAAAGGCAGCATGAAGCTTGAGAGGGCTGAGAGACAAGGGATCTGCTCCTGCCTCTCTGGGTTGCCTGCTATGGGACGTTGTACAGTTACTTCTCTTCTCTGTGGCTCTTCCTTACCTCCCACCCTCTGTGTATTTTCTTTGTTAGCTCTTTTCAATAGCAGAGAATTTCTCATACCTTGTGTTAGTGCTGCATGTAACTGCTCCAGATGCTAGGGTAATATTATCAAAACTAATAGCTAGTCTGCCGCCCAGCTCATTCTCTCGCCAAGCTGCGTATCCTTGTGAACAGGCAGCTAAGAGCTCTATATATAAAGCAGAAATATGGATCTGCCTCTGATCTTCAGTATAAATCAGGGGTAACTTCCATGAAATTTAGCAGGAATAAAATGGCTATTTGTTATAGAGGAACGAAGACATTCTGTACAAAAGATACAAACAGTATCATAGAATCACAGAATGGTTTGGGTTGGAAGGGACCTTAAAGATCATCCAGTTCCAACCCCCCTGCCATCAGCAGGGACACCTTCCACTAGACCAGGTTGCTCAAAGCCTCATCCAGCCTGGCCTTCAACACTTCCAGGGAGGAGCAGCCACAGCTTCTCTGGGCAACCTGGGCCAGTGTCTCACCACCCTCACAGTGAAGAATTTCTTCCTAATATCTCATCTAAACCTCCCCTCTTTCAGTTTAAACCCATTTCCCCTTGTTCTGTCACTCCCTGCCTTTGTAAAAAGTCCCTCCCCAGCTTTCTTGTAGCCCCTTCAGGTACTGGAAGGCCACTATAAGATCTCCCCTAAGGTCTCTATTTTCCAGGCTGAACACCCCCAACTCTCTCAGCCTGTCCTCATAGATAAAGGAGCTCTAGCCCTTGGATCATCCTCGTGGTCCTCCTCTGGACTACTTACAATAAAGTTTGCAATTCAAGACAATAAAGTGGTGTGAGATCTTGGCTGCCTGCGCCTTGCACTAGACTTCTCCATTGGGATGACTGTATTAATTACAATCATTCGGTTTTTCTGAACTAATTTCCTTGTATAGTAGGCTATAAATAATCATTATTGGTATTGCAAGGAGACTGTGGGCTCCTGAACAACTGTGACCACATTCTTAATTTGTCAGTTACTGATACAATGCGTCCGTTTTTCTAATTATTTTAATGATGCTTTATGTGCAAAGGAAAGAATACAAAATTATTATTTTTTTTTTCTTTCTAGATGCTAATTGGATGACAGCCCACCTGTGGCTGTCTCTGTGTTTGTAAATCCTGGGTCTGGACTAATGTGATATTCAGGTGTAAGTGTTTTGTGTATATGGTTTAGCAATGTAAGACCCCAGCTATTGTCTCTGCAGATAATACCAATATGTTACCTGCTTCTTATGGGGCACATCTTATTACCAGAGGAGGATTCTCAGCAATGAAAATGCAGTTTTATCCTTCTCAAAGTGCCCCTTGCCAAAGTCAGCCAAGCATCCAGAAGCACTTACTCTGTTATGAGTGATGCATTATTAATATTCTGCTAATTTCCTAAGCGTGCAGGACAGACACAGTCTTTCCTGAGGTTTCAATTTCTGTGTCCAAGCGTTGCTACCACCAGTTTTTTGGCCCAGCCTTGCCCTCGTGGACATCTAGGGCCTGACAGCTCTAATTTCATAGAAGTCAATGGACCTAAAAGATAAGGTATTGATGTAGGAGGGAGATGAATCAGGCCTGTGGAAGAGCCTCATTGATTTCAGTGAACAGGTCTGCGGTCGCTGTCACATAGGTCTTGAGAGAAGGGTGCTTCAATAACTTTGTCCTCAGGTGCCCAACTAAGTCACTGCACTACAGGAGGGAAGTGCAGCTGCCTGACATGGGATGCTGAATGCTGATGGGTGGCCCAAAACATAGCTGTTGCCAAAGTTAGCTTATTTCCTCTCGCAGATCCAGTCCGAAGAGCTCCTGATGCAGTTCTGCTCCCCTCCTTTGCCTATCCCCAGAGGAATGCAGGACTTGACCACACAGACTGTCAATACAGGACCTCTGCCTTGAACTTTGTGCCTCAGACTTCAGCTTTGTGCGCCCTTAGATGGCCCTTCTGCAGCTCCATCGGGCCACACACAGTCACAAGTCTGCTGGGAGGTGACAGGCACAGAGCTGGCACTGGATCTGTGAATACTTCTCCTCTACAAAGACAAACAGGTGAGCATAAGCCACTGGTAACCTAAGTGCTTTTGTTTGGCTTAGCACTAGCCTTGAGCAGGGCAGAAGTGTGTGTGCAGCTGGCTCTGGTCTCAGGAGGTAATGATCACCTGCAGACCTTCTTAAGCTCTTTCACACAGCATAAGAAGCCTTGTCCTGTTGTGCTGGCTCTCCAGCAGCGAAAAGGGCTGTGGTGTTAGTGCAGAAGAGGCACAAAGTGGTGTCTTTCTGATTTGGTATCATTGATAGTTGATGTTGTAAAGTCTGGGATTGACAAAGAGTTAGACACACCACAAACTGAAGATGACATTGTGGAATATTGGTGTCTCTCTCCCCTGAGCAATCCCAGCTGGAAAGGCTTTCCAGGACAAATGGAAATGTGACCCCTGGACTTGTTCTTACGATTATGAACAAGCCTCAGGCATCCAGGCTCTGGCCTGTTTGACCAGTTGCTATGTGCGGCCGAGGATGTTCTGCTGCCTTTTCACTGGAAAGCAAAAGCAGTTTTGTGTCCAACAGGCGATAGATTTTTCTCTATTTTTTTTGTTGGTGGTGTTAATCTCCTCTACTGCCTTCCCCTGCAAAGGGGGAGCGAAGGTGTGGAGCAGCCTGTGGGTTTCCAGTGGACACCATCCCTTTTTATGTGGAGTTGTGTTTTTCTTTCAAGGCCAAAAATAAATGCTAGTGAAGGAATAAACAGACGTGAAAAGAAGGCTCGGACACTTGGAAGACAAGACTGCTTTGTGCTTCCCAAAGCAAAGAGCCTGTTCACAAGGAGGTGACTCTTTTAGAAAAACACGAGTCCTGTGATGCTGCCAAGGTCAGTTAGGTGCCCAGCAGAGCAGTGGGCATTCAAGGCAGACGTGCTTTGGGAGAGGGGCACATTTTTCTGTCACTCTAAAGTATTTTCAAGTACATTAGCAGAGAGGTGAGGAGAGAAATTTGCTTTGCTCTGCCATTTCATCTCTTCCTACAGAGTATGACCATGCACCAGTTTGGATAGATTCCATCTATCTGTGATGACAACATGGCCTTAGGGCTGTGGTAGCATCCATCACTCTCCCACTGTCTTGGGAAGTGAGGGCAATGCTGCCACAGTTCTGCAGCTGAGGGAGCAGGTAAAGCCAGGACATGTGTCACGGGCAGGATATCAGAGCAACTCTCAAGGGAGTGGGGAAAAGCAGTGAGGGTGTAGATGGCCCACTGCTAAAGTTCACATCCCACTTTCAGTACAGATACCCCAAGTGACTGTAAGGCAGCTTAGGTGCCCAGTACATTTTTCCAACATGTTTTGAGGGCAGGGCTCCTCTTTTCTAATGCTGGCCTTGTCCCACCAGTCTCAACTAGGCCTTTGCTGCCTGTCTTGGCTGCGTGTCTGGGACAGGTCAATCTGCAGTCTGGGTATGCTGTGCTTTCTTCAAGAACCAGACAGAATTCAAAGCAAATAGGTTGGCACAGACACCTGGTTTTCAAGTGAGCAAGGTTGAGCTGCAGTGATCTCAGTGGGGTTGGGAAACTTTGTATGTCACCTTAGGTGCTTAACTAATTCCTCATACAATGCTGTATCTTCTGAAATGTGATCTTTAGGCACATTATGATTCAGTTGTCTGTAAAATGAAAATGCTAGTTAATACTGAGAGGTGTTATGGTGATCTGGAGTCTCACACACAGAAAGGCAAGTGCAGTTCTTTCACTGACTCTAAAGCACGGAGCTGTGAGTCATCCAGAGCCTCTGAAGACTCTGTTTAAGAAACAGGAGCTTTTAGATGTACCTCATTAGGGCAGAATCTCCAGCACTGTCTGTAGTCACACACCAAACATATTCAACTCAAAAAGGGCAAATGTTGAGAAATTAAGGGAACTAATTAGTAGAATCAACTGCACTGAAGAGCTGAGGAGTTGAACGTGATGTGAACTGGATTCCAAAACTAGCTGGAACATGCAGGAGGATGAACCCTGAAGGGAAACACTCCAAACCCAATGGGATAAATAGCCAGCCCCAAACACATGGGGGGAGTTCACTGAGAGCAGACAATGGGCAGAAGGTCTGATCAGCAAGAGAGTGTTCAGTTCACATGCTACCAGGGATTGAAATCAGATGTATGGAGGGGAACCACCACAGGGAATGACCACCTGTGTTGCTCTTTGATGGACCCCATCACCCCTGCCACAGAGCTGACTAAGCAGCTCATGCAGCAGGTCCTGAACAGCCATCATGCCAGTGACATGTTTGGTCCAGCAGTTCTGGACCTGCTTTATAAGCTATTGTGTCGACTTTGCCACAAGGGCGGCATCAGAGAAGAGTGGTGGGGCAGAAAACTGAAGGCAGAGTTTGCCTCAGTCATCTGATTTTAATTTGTTGAGGTTAAGAAATGTAGGGGTAGAACGAGAAATGTCAAAAGTAAAGTTGTGAATTAGACTTTGAAAAGGAAATTAAACAGATGGCAGAAGGTTTTGGCTAGATAAATACAACAGAGAAAAAAGAGGAGAAACGTGGTCATTATGTAGTGAGAATGGGGTTGAGATTAGACCAGTCTACATATGGTCTAAAAATGAATTAAAACCACTTTGCCTACATTTTCAATAGAGATGATCATATTGAACAGCGAGGCAAAGACAGGATTTCTAGTAGGCACATACATCAGGGAATGAAAATTATCACATGTGAGACAGAAGGAAAAGCTTAAAGAATTCAGTGTGCTCAGATCAAGGTACACTGGCAGATTTTCATCCTAGGATTTGGAAAGAACTGGCACATTAAAGGAGCTTGGCTTAACCTCCTATTTCTCTTTGATGACTGATTTTTTTTTCCTAGACAAATGAAATACAGGTGATTTACACTATCCAAACTTGAGTGAAGAAACTGATATTATACCACATGGGAAATTACTAGTTGAATTTGAGAAGATGGGGATTAGTGTGGATGTCGAAATCAGAACTGCTAAAGGAGCTCAGTGGAAAGGACAAATGCCGGACAGAGGCAGTTAATAAGTGGAACTCCTCAAGGGTCAATCTTGAGCCCAGTCTTACTTGTTTCATTAATGACTCTGGCACAGCAGTAGGAATGTAGTAAAGAAATCTGCTGAGGACACGGGCTTTGTTAATATAGAGGAGGATCAAAACATCAATCAGCAATAACTGAATGGCAGAATTTGTCTGAAATAGAATAGACAATGTATAAAGACGTGTAGTTAGAAATTAATAACTAGAATATCACATTACTCACTTGAGAATGACAAAAGCAGGCTGGTGGGAAAAAAGCCATAGAAAATTACTTGCTCCAAGGGATAACTGTGAGCCACTGATCTGATATGGAAAAGCAAACACAATCCTAGAAGATACAGGTTCACTCATGTTCAAGGAAGATTAGCAGGTACAGAGAAGGGCACTGAGGATGATCAGAGGGTTTAGAACAAGAGGAGACTAGAAGAGCTTCATTTGTTTAGTTTCTCAAAACAAAGACTAGAGGAGATAGGATTGTTTTCAGTAAATACATGTGATAGGTAAAGATCAGAGAAAAAAGAGAATTGTTTAAACTCAATTACGATGCTGGCACAAGAACAAATGATATTAAGGCTGGAAATTTAAAATGAAGTGCTGGAATAGCCTGCCAAAAAGCATGATATGATGTAATTGACTGTAATAGTGGGAGACTGGATCAGTAACCCAGAGCCTTGTGTTCCTAGATAACTTCTTTACGGGAAGGGAGTCAGCCATGGTGATGGGGTTACATGCAGGGAATTGAAAGGAATGGCCTAGACCAACACCACAAATGTGTTCCCAGAGATGTGGAGCAGTGTGGTCAATGACTGAGACTCACATTGTCCCTACCAAGTAGTGATCTCTTTTTTTATGAAGAAAGCTAAGGCAAACTGCCTGCTATGGAGTGCCTGCTGTATTATAGAAACAGCACCACTAAAACATTTTACTCTGGGTTTGAGCTCTTAACTTTTTACCCAAAAATGTCACCATCTTTCCCCTCCCAAGCCTGAGTCTACATGTTTGAAACAGTGGCTTCAGGAACTGCTGTCCTACTTCTGGCAGCGGTGCTGCTTTGCCTCTGAGCAGCCTCCCTGGCTCTCACCTGGGAGCTGGAAGCCAGCAATGCCCTCAGCTCCTGGGCCCTTTCCTCTTCTGATGTCCCATCAGTCAAAATGTTGGCCAAGGGATGACGCTGTACATCATCAGACAGAAATGTGCAGTAGACAGGGTTTGGCAAAGTGGGCTCTGGCCTCCAACAAGCACGTCTTTAATGAAATTTGTAGGCAGATCCATGCCACAGTAATGCCTGTGTGGCAGCAGGAGTTCCCCCGACCTTGGGCACTGAACCGAGTGATCCCAACGGCCCCTCGGGAGGACCAGGAGCCACAGCCGGTGCCTCCGGCCAGGGGCTCACGGGGCTGCTCTGCTCTTGGCACAGACTGGGAGCCCGGGGCTGGGAGCTCTGTGCTGCTTGTCCGAGCACAAGAAAATCTAAATGGCCCGTCATCAGGTTTGGAAATAGGAGGAATAAAGGAGGTTGATACTGAAGCTGTTACTTCAATAGCTAAACTGAGGTCCTTCCTTCCTCCTCCCATTATGGGAACTGGCAAACTCAGCTCTTTAATGGTACAAGCTCATCTCAGCCTTGCCTATAAATAGATAAATGAGATTCCGCCTGTCCCAGTGAGTAATTCTGACATCCTCCCATTGCCTTGCAGAGAGCTGAGTCACAGGCACTCTGCACTCCAGTCCCTGCATTACTTACATGGTCTCAAAGGAAATTTTAACACATCCAATGAATCCTCAGGGATTGGATCATGTTTAAAGTTATTCCATTGGCATTTCCCTTCTATTGTAGCAAGTCTGCCAACACCTAAAACTTTAGCTAATCTGGACTCAAAATGCATTGAGGAAATAGCATGTTGACATACACAGCTACTAATAAAAATAATAAAAAAGGTCCTTGTAAATCTGCATCAAAAACAAGTGACTCTTAGTGGATTCCTTTAGCTCTTTGGACCTGCTGATTTTGTCAGACTGCTTCCTTGTTTTGTCGCTGCTTATTTAAAGGAACACAAAGTTTGAAATGTTTTAATATTCAGTCGTTAGGCCCCTAATTTAATCTCCTGCAGGTTTTCTGCCAAAATATTATTTGCACTGAGATGAAGCCTGCAGCCCCATGCTCATTCTCTCACAGACACATACATTCCAACCCATGATAAAAATAAAATGCCTGCAAAGCAGAGACAAAGCCAGAGCCGCGTTAAGTACAGAACACAGGGCACTAATATGCTGCTGTACAAGGCATTGAGCTCCAGCCTGGAGCAATATCTCCTGATGGGGCATTTTCACTTGTTACCTTGCCTTCTCCCAGATGGTACAGTGTGATCTGATCGGCTTAGAAGCAACACAGCATTTCAGATCAGAGTATGTGTCTCTCTCTCTCCCTCAGAAAACATCTGGAAGAGTGGAAAATTCTCCAGCAGAACTTGGGAGCTGTGAAACAAATATAAAAATATTTCTCTCTGTTGGTTTTTCTGGCTTGCCTTTCATATCTTCGAATTGGTTGGGACATTTCTCTCATTATTACCAGACTCTCAGTTGAAATGAGTGAGAAATGCTAACATTTGCTGGTTTGCTGCTGTGGTTTAGTATTCTTAGACCTAAAACCCGGCTTGTTCTTTTGATAACACTAGGAAATCTGTGCCTTATTTAAATAACATTTTTCTAGTACCTTTTCATCAAGCAATCCGCTGCCTGGGCATAGATTAACAAGCGTTTGTTCAACACATTCCAGCATGAACTGCAGTTGCTCCATGAGATACTGTGTCTTCTGCTCTGAAGCTCATTGGGTTATTTATCACCCCAGCAGAGCCTTGCTTGCCAGTTTTGTGCCAGCTGTTAACTATACCATAGTATTGGGGGGAAAAAAAATCAGTTCTGGCTCTGCCAGCAGAATTGGATAGAATTCAGCTACCTGGTGACAAATGAGGATTTTTTTTAACAGCGTAAGCTATAATATTTTTTATAGCTGACAATTTTCACCCTCCTCTGCAGCTGGAAAAACCTGAGGAATTCCCAGAAGTTCCTCACTTGTGTCCTTTCAAATTTTCTTATAGTCATGCCTTGTACTGTTGTCTCTGTAGGAAAAGACATCCTTAATGGGTAAATCAGTGGTGTCAGCACGATGCTGGAATAGGGCAGCTGCATTAATTGGTGCCACTCAGCTTCTTGGTTGGCCTCTTTCCTGCAGCGGAAAACCCACTGGATGGTCAGGCTGTAGAGATGCTCAAGGACAAGTCAGAGGCCTGAAAACGAGCCAGCGTTTCTGTAAAGCATTAATCACCCTGTGCAGGGCCAGGGAGTGGGAATGGGGAGAGGGTGCACCCTGCCTCAGCACGCACATGTTTTCTATCTAAGCTTTGCTTCAGCTGGATCTTTCCCACTAACTCATCCTTCTTTAGCACCTTGTACTCATTTATTGCGAGGCTGTTTAGCGGCACAAATCAATTAAATACTGCAGAAACCCGCTGAGACAGACAGAGGTTCCTATCTCTGGTGCAGCCAGGGTGGGAGGCACACAGAGGTTAAGCCTCTATGTTTTGCCACACAGCGAGCGAGGGTGGAGTGTGACTGAGCCCCCAGCTCACCTCCTGCTTGGGATTCAGCCCTTCCCAGCCCCCTCAGCACAACTCCACCACCAGCTCCCTGCTCACAGCTATTGCTGGAGCTTTGAGGGCCACGTGGAGCTTCTTCTCTGGCATCAAATAATCATGCAGCCAGAGAGTGCAGCTCTGGTGGCCTGTCTAACCTTGCTAACACTGGCCAGAGGGGCATTGCTCATGGGGCTAGTCCTCCAGGGCCCGGCTGAGCCAGTCCTGAGGTGCCTGGCTCTGTGCTGTAATGGGGACAGGGTAAAGTCAGGGTCTCCAAACTCACCTACATGTGTCCTGCAGGATTCTCCATCAGGAGATTGCCTGCTCCTGCCGAGGAAAGTCACTACTCAGTGGTACAGCAAGCCAGTGGCCAGAGGGACAGGCAGGGGTTTAGGAAGTAGCACTGTTGTCATGAACAAAAACAGAGTCAGAAAAACTGAATGGCTTTAAAATAATGGTTTGGCTGGGCTGGCCTTGTTCCAACTGCAGCACTAGGCTTAGCGTGCAAGTGTGAGAGCTCACGGTAACGTCTTTGGGCTGTGTGTCCTGCAGGTAGGCTGGCTGTGGGGATACACCACTGCTCTCTGGTTCACGTTGGGTTAGAGCTACTTACATACATCCCACACTTCAGAAATAGGAGCTAATAACTCAAGCCACATGACATAAATGATCCACACCAGAAAGGAAAATAAAGCCTAACCAACCCATTAAAAAAAAAATGTGCTCAGCCAAGTTGTACTTCATGAGTGTCTCTCAGGAGGGCCAGATTCTGTATGTCCTCAGCTCACAGAAAGAGACCATTAATCATTAGTGCGCCTTGGTCCCTGGCTATTTTAATCACTGTTAAAATACACATGCAGTTCCCACTCCTAAAAATGGTATTTGGTGCCAGTGCACATGATTTCCTTTGGCTTCCTTTCCCCAGTTAAGAGCAAGCTGTAACTACTTGGATGTGCACACACTGGAATCCACAGATTTGCTTCTCATCTGTCATGAAACAAAAAACATGGTACTTCAAGTAGCATAAGATCTGTGCCACCAGACATAAATATCATCATGTATTGTAATCAGCTAGTGTGGTACCAATGTGTGGTGGCTGTTGTGCCTACCAGCTGGTGGCCAAAACCTGTCCTATGGAATGATGCACTGGAAATGTCACTGGGTCCTACCGTATCATTAGTCCTTTTCTGTTCCACTTTATTATGTAATGATTAAAAATGCCTCTGCTAGATGCTGGCACTAATGAGGGGAGAAGTGAATGAATCATCAGAAGTGGATGAACTAGGAGTATATTTGTAAACTGTAGGCTGTAGAAACCAGTAAGTCTTTCTTTAATTTGTGCTTTAAAATGCTGAACAAAAGTCACAGGAAATTTAAGGGGAAAACAAATTGCTCATCCACAGATTCAGGAGCACAATGAATCCTTGTACTTCTGAGTTTCTCTCATGAGGCAGGTGAGCAGCCTGAGGAGTCTGGGGGTATGCAAAGGAAACTTCATTGTCTTCCCTTAATCACAGACTATATAATAAATGCATCATGCTCATCTCCATGGGCTTACCAGTACCCTGAGTTACAAACTGCTTTGCTACAACTCTGAATTCCTCTGTTTGCATTCTTTGGCTACGAACATGCTGCTGTTGAGCTTAAAGAACCAGTCTGAGTTTACATACAGAGAGAATAGGTGAAGTTTACAGGAATATGACCTTAAAAAAAAATAGAGGAAGTTTTACAGGTCCACTAGCCATTAAGGATCCCTTTAGCGTTTGTCACACTGCGTCAGGTCATGGCCACCATGACAAATAGTCAGGAGGACTACTGACACTTATAATGTGGGATTTAACTCACTACACCTGACAGCATTATTTACCTGCAATACCATGATTTTTTTTTCTTGTAGTCTTAATAGTCAGGAAAGAGCATGTACTTTTTTTTTCCCTTTTTTTAAAAAAAGACCTGCATATAAAGCAGCATCAGCCTCAGGAATGAGAGGACTTTCTGTCTACCAGGCTTTCATGTTAGGAACACAAATCCTACTAAAATGACATAACAGAGTTTTCAAAGTTGATGTTGCAGAGAAAGGCATGCACACAAGTCAGCAGTCCTCAATCAGCTGATGAGCTTGTACACTTAAATTGAGACTCAGAGAAGTCTGTTCACTTTGTTGAGGGTTTGTTTTGTTTTTCCTCTTTGAAAAGGGCCAAGTATCAACCTTTGAACCCTAGGCAATACAAAGTGAGCACCAGAACAGTGTCCAGCTCTTGTGAAGGCTGGCCCAGCCATCCCACTAGAGAATTTGCTCTTTCTTTCCCACCACTCCCTGCAAATGTTCTCTAAGATAAGCACAGACAATTCTGGTCCAATTAAAAAGAGAAAGCCCCAAAACTACCTGCTAAAGCCAAAGGTTCCTTGAGAGTGTGGATGTCTCCCATCTTGCTGCAAATTAATTGTTTAAATTATCACAAAAGTTTGCCTAAATAACTGTATTTCTTCCGTGAAGCAGCTATTCATCAGAAACTACAACAAAGCACCAAAGGGCTTCAGTAAAAAGAAAGCAACAAATTTGCCTGCAAAATGTATTTCTGCACTGGTTTTATTCCATTTATATGGCTGACATACAACTTCTGTTTGATTGAATGTACCACACTAAACTATTGTGAGCAGGAGTTGCATACTGCAAGCTTCTGATAATTTTACAGAGCAGTTCAGAAAGTGTCCCCTGCAGCGAGTGACTCCGTGCAGCCTGCAATGCTTGTGCCTGAAAGACATTAATAGAATTGCTTGTACTTGAAGAGCAATTTGACTTTTTCTTTTCCCCTGTTGGGATCTCACCCTGAAACCTTTGCTCCTTGCTGCTTCAGGTCTATTCTTTGTGGGCTGTTGTAACACTATTACCAATCTAGATGCTCTGCGTGGGAATGGTGGCTCAGGTTTAGTTCATCTGCTCTTACTCATTTTTCAGGGAAAGAACTGTGCTCATGCAAGTACCAGGGTGTTTTAGTTCAGTAGAGTCTATTTGAATGTTCATAATACTTAGTATAGACTAGGGATGGCAACTTCAAGGAATTCTGGGGCAGAGCTTACCTGCAGTAGAAGCTGATGGCATCACCTGAGACTGAGTCTGTGTGGCCATCCATGATTGCCTACATGTGCTTTTCAAAACACCTCTATTAGAGGTATTTCTGCATTTTTTCTAAGCCAAATTGGAGGTGCTAAATGACACTGAACTTTCAAAAAGGAAACACAGTCAAATTTGTCCTTGAAATCTTAGTGGGCACTGAGAAACGGGCTCATGGTTCTGCTTAGAATGTCCAAAAGTGTTAAAAGAGGGACCCGCAGGGCTGACTCCCACCTACAGCACGTGCATGAGGGATCCTGCATATAGCCCTTGGCCAGGTACCAAGCGTCCCTACAGACCTCTGCTGACCCTGCCCTCCACTCGACAGGCAGTATGGCAACTGGAGGGGATGTGTATGACCTGTGTGACTGGGAGAGCTGTTTTGGGAACAGATGGGATAAAAATAGCAGCAAAGGACGGTGCTCTCCTATTCACCACATGCAGTCACATACATGAAGGGTTTCATCCACAGAGGCCATACCAGTCATGTAAGTGCGAACGTGCAGCTTGCCATAAGGTACAAGACACAAGGTTATAAAGCACTGGAACAGCTTGTCAGACACATATATGCAGAGTTCCCATAGCACATAAGAAAAAGATCCATTCATCAGGGCCCTGGCTTCAGGATGAATTGCAGAAGTTGCTGTGCACATCCTGTTAGAGGTTCAGACTCATCCCTCTAATTTTAAAATCCATGAGTGGATTCTCTTCGTAGTGGCAAAGCTGAGATAGGAAGAAGCTGAGGAGGCATATTCCAGTATTTCAGAGCAAAAATGTGTTTATTTTAACATATAAATATTCTTATTTTGATTCAGGTGGAGATACTCACGATAAAAATTGTAATATAGAAACACATCCAAAAAAGTTGCAAACCCTCATTCCAGACCTTCCTGTTTGCAGCACAAAGAATATTCCACTGTAGTAGGTCATTGCTCTGCAGCCTGGTAGCAGTTGAGGTGAATCTGTCCAGTTGTTTTGGTAGATATCAGAATCAGAACAGAATAAATTAATTCCATCCACACATCCTGCCAAGGAAACATTCAAGCCCTTCCATCTCGTTTCAGTATCAGATGAAGATGTGAGAGTTGTTAGGCAAAGAAATCCTTGTGGAGAGGAGCAGAAAATCTGGGGCTTCCTATGACGGGGCAGTCTCAGAAATCAAAAGTGTCAAAGCAGGAAGTCCTGAAACAAACAGTTCCAAAAGTGGCATATTCCTGGAATCAGCCTGCAGGGAAGGACACTCCTGGGACAGTCCTGTGGGGCCTTGAGCGGCCCTCGTTTCTTTGTTCCCAGCTGGTTGAACATTACCCATCCTTAACTGATAGTACAGTGCCTTTCTTGTGGCCATTGTCTCGTCTTATCGAGTCACACAGTCACTGCGACAAGGATTGTCTTTTAGGGTTTGCTGACACAGAGCAGTTGACTGTTCTGCAACAGCAACGGCAGGGTGACTTCATGTGAACACACTCATTCCACAGTGGCTGGTCCAGCTCCTGATTCATACCATACCTTAACTGGAGTAGCGTCAGTATGTCAGTGTGCCTGACAAAGTTAACTGAGACCTGGGACTCAGCTCAGGGTTGTAGTCACTTCTCGTTTACAAAGAATTCAGCTTTAAGAAAGGCAGTTGAAATGCTCCTGAGAATAACAAGTAACAAATGAGTAAATCTTGCTCCAGAGCCATATAACCCAATTAGATAAGTGATGTGTAGAAGCAAGTCTATGTAGTCAGTGTAATAATAAAAAAAAGCATGCATTTCTAATCCATTGGCATGGGCATATAAAGCAGAATTAATTTATAATAATTTCAATTAATTGATAAACATTATAAAAGCCTTAAACAAAGCCTTTTCAAAAGGGTTATGAGTAATCCAACCAGACAGCACAAAAGGGATTTTTGCTGTTGTGGGGCCAGATCAATTGGACTATCCATACCCCGAGGTAGAGTTATTAAAGGGTAAACGCTTTGAACATGGTTGCAGAGTTCAATGAAAATAAAAACTTCTACTCAACATATTGAAGCTCTCAGAAATGCAAATGAAGTTAGAATGTGTAAAGATGGCAAATAATCAAATATTATGGTTCTGTTTAACGAATTGCCTCTTTGCATGCAATAACTGCATCCGGATTTGATCTGAAAAATAAGAGTAGAACTGAAGGTCAGAAAAAAGGTGCCAAGGATGAGCAGAGACCCGCAATGGCTCAGAGCAGCTCAGCTGAAAGAGGAGTAAAGCAGGGAACTGGGTGGGAGGGGAGGAGGAATGCTTTGGGTAGTGGCTTTTTCTCTGGGGTTGGGTTGTGAGCATCTCCACTTGCATTTCAGTCTGGGTGGGGGAAATACAGGACAGACACAACAGGGAGGGAAAGCTCTTGGCTTGTTTCATTTCCCTCACTTTGTGTTCCAGTTCTTGTGCCCTGAGCTTCATACAAAGTACACGCTCCATTCCACAATTCACAACAACACATCTTTTCAGCTCCAACAGGAACGCTTTCCCCAGCCTGAGACACTGCTCCAACTCACAAGCAAGCCTTCCCGATGGCAGGTCTGCCCTTCCACGCTTGCCCTGCCCCAAGCCCTAGTGCTTTCCTTCCAGGCCTCTCCATGCTGGAGGTCACAGTTGACCATTGCAAGAACAATAAGGATTTTTAGGGGCATTATGACTGGGTTAGTAAAACACAGCTGCCCCTGAAAGTCCCTCATTTTTCTTGCTGCCGCTCAGTCCGTCCCTAGGAGGGCAGAGGTCTGACAGGGTCCTTTCTCTCCAGCCATGGCTGTGCCACGTCATGCTGGCACACAAGGCTTTGCTGATACACCCAGTAACCATCCCAGCCCCGGTGACCAGCCATGACATGGCCAGCAGAAGGTGTGGAAAGGCTTTGTCATCCCTGCAGGCTCCCTCCTCAGCAAACCCCGCGCTGCAGTTCAGTGCAATGCCAGATGTCTGTCACTCAGCAGAAATGCCATCAAACAAGAGCCTGGCACAGCTAGAGCTCGCTGCCATCAGCCCTCAGACACCCCAAACCACTGGGGAAAGGCAGGAACGCCTTGTCCTGCAAATACCCAGAGTACTGGCAATCAGACGAGCACCGGCGCTTTGTCCAGGAGAAGCGGAGCCCCCAGGCCTGACCAGCTCCTTGCGCAGGCAGCACAGCACATCGTGCACTTGGGCATCGTGACCCACCATCCCCAGGGTGCCTGGAGCTGCCCAGCCATAGCACCCAGCTCCCAATGGGAGCAGGTCATACCCACTGACCCAACTGCAGAAGCAGTTGCTTTTAATTTATTAATAGAGCGGGGATTTTAATTAGGGAATTACTACTGATTTCTCAGCAACTTTCAGGTTAAGTAATATCTGAAAAAGGTCTATAGGTTCCCTACTAAAAAGGTGCCGAGCAGTTGACTGGGAATTTTCAGTGCTCACTCACAAATCCTCCTGGAAATCCCAGCCCAGCCCAGCATGTCCTCAGGACAGGGAGCTACAATTTCTTTTTAACTCATCAGTAGTTTGAATTTTGATGGAGCTGGACTCAACAGAAACCATAGGCAGATTCCCACAATTCTGCTCTGTTGTTTCCCCATGAACTCTCTGTCTGTAGGGTGCTGGGACGGGCCCTGTCCCTGTGGTGGGTTTGCAAGCGTTCCTGCAAGCTGTCACCTTTGAGAGGGACTTTGCGATGTGCTCGAAGGCTTCCATGGTGTTTGTGGCAAAGCAGGGAACCCCTGAAGGCTCTCAGAGCTTTTCTTTTTTAGTGAAGACATTGTTTCCCTCAGCAAAGGAGCCTTTTTCCCAATCCCAGTGACAGGCCAGGATGAACAGGAGTGGCTGAGTGTCTCCAAAAACCTGCGAGGCGAGACGTGAGCGGCAGCACAGCGATCTCACAGAGCCCAGCTCCCCGTCTCCCTGCTCGCCAGCCTCAGCCTCTGTGGTAACATCCAGCTCCAAAACAAAAAGCCTGAGTTGCCACATTCAGCTGCACAGAGCAGCATCTTGTTTGGAGTCGCTGCCGTTCAAACATGCCATCTCCAGGGACACACGGGGCAGGCTGGCGTGGCTGCCCTGCACGCAACGGGAACGGCCAGGCTTGGGGCAGTCACAGCCATCCCAGCCATGTGCAACACAGACAGATACCCTCACCTGTCCCAACAAGGGATGACACTGCAGCAGCAAGCAACCTGGCATCCAAAACCACCCTGAGACCCTCTCCTTACTGTACACACCTTATTTTCAGTTAGAATGTCTTCTAAGGCTTGCAGGTCAAATGAAAGCAAACCCTTTGCCCTGATTTGGTAATAAAACATAAGCCATAATTCTGAACCAAATATTATTTGCAACTTTGAAAAAATATTACAACAGCAGTATAATAATCATTAAAAAAAAAGCAGCAGCCCTCTGAATGCTAATGACGTTGGTGTCCTAAATGAAGCATGAAAGCCAGAGCCTGCAAGAAGCAAACCATGAGTCAGAGCGTCAGCAGTCGTACACTGAAAGCAGCACTCACGGCTGCTTCATTCATTTAAGGAATCAATTCCTTTGTAATGAGTATCAAGTAGTTTTTAGGATGAAAATTAAAATGAGATGCATGCTGTTATTATTTTCAAATGCTGTTAGGATTTTTAAAAGTTCTTTTTTTTTTTTTTCTCTTGGATTGACAATAAACAATGCTTTGTAGATGGAAGGAGCCCCAGGCAAGGACCAAGTCCCTGCAGCACTTGCTGTTGTACCCACATGGAAGAAAATCAGCTGAGCCCCTGCCCCAGGGAGACCACAACCTCCCCAGCAGCCAGGACCCCAGCGCAAGCAGACAGAGCACAGCCCAGGTACAGAAAAGCAGCTCACCTCAGTCAGTGGATTTCAGCCTGGGTAAGCTCTCTCCCTGACAATTTTATTTTACTTGCCTCAGGTCATTGCTAGATTCCAGGGAGGATGGATGAGTGTTGCTCCAGGGAACCCCCTTCGAGGAGGCTTTCCATGTGCCTTCTCAGACTGCAAAGGCAGCACAAGGCTGTGTGTGCTAGGAGAAAAGGGGAATAGTGCCCGAGCTGCTCTCAGCTCCCTGCCATCCCACTTCCACTCCTAGATAAGGCACAATCAGATTTTAATCATCAGAGCACAGATCTCTAGGTTACACTGATGTTATCTGGGCAATTTAGGACTTAGGTCTTTTTGGTGTGTTGCATTTGAAACTCAGAAGAACAGCACAAAACCAAACTGAAGGTAAAAAATTATTGCAGTTTCTAGAATTCTTCCAGCTTTAGTCATGGAAGGGGATTGTTAGAAATGGACAAAGGGCTGTTTCCCTTAATTTTTTTAAGTGTGAATTCTGTCTTGACAGTTTCCTTTCAGAAACAAAAATTGAAAACAAATTGTCCTATGCACAAAACAAAGGGACAGATCCTCAGCTGGAATGGACTGGTATTACCAAATGAATAACACCCACTCACAGGAGAGTCTCTGGCTGTTTTAACAAGAGCTGCTGATCCTGCTCTGCCCAGACAAGAACTTCAGCCTCTGGTTTTTAGATTGCAGCAGCCTGGGCTTTAGGTAGCTTGAAAAAGACAAAGGGCAGCCATCATGCCATCAGCCATGAACAAGTTACGAAGAGCAGCAGATACTGGCTTTGGGTCCTGCCAGCACAAACGATGACTCTCATCAGGCTGTCCTTTGTGCAGGCCCAAGTGTGCTCCAGAAGTGCCCATGTTAGCAGGGTTTATTAGTCTTTCTCATCCACACAAAAACAAAAATACACATACCAGGAAGTCTCTCACTTTGCCAGGGAACAGACGACATCCCCATTGCTGCTGTCTCCAGCAGCAAGAGCTGCTCAGCCTCTGCGCAGAGCGCTGAGCTCCCTGTCCTCATGGCTCCAGCAGAGTCCCCTGGAAGACCCAATGCCCAAGAGGGTGCACTGCACCGGGACCCAAAAGTGCACAAACACCTGAGTGCTAATGGCAGAGCACCCGTGCTCCGGGGCTGGCAAGGAGGAGGTTTGGCCACGTGCACTTTACATTTCCACTTTCTTTGCCATCCTCAGTTTGGAGCATCACTTCTCCTCCCTCCCACCCCCAACATCAGCAGAGGAGATGGAAATCCAGAGTTATTTTTAGGAGATGGCACATTTAGGCCCTGTTAATCTTGACTGGATCCCTTTGAAAATGACAAGGTTGGATAATCAAACACATTACGCAGACTTTCCATGGAGGCTGCTTTGAAAATGAGCCTCCCACCATTGAGCAACCTAGAAGCCAATAGTTCGAATAGTAATGTTTGATGCTGCACTGACTTGCCTCATAGTGGTGACCTCACTAGCATTTATGTGCAGAGGCCTCAGAGAACAAGGGAAATTAAAGCAGCTTACTGACTTTAAGTATATAAAATAAAACAATTAGTCACCAGAAAGTCTTCTAGAGGCTGCTGCATTACACCCACCTTGAGTGGCAAGAGACCATTACCTGGCTCAGGCTGGCAAAGATGGCAGCGCTGCCTGGTCAAACTGCACAGCCAAATGAGCATGTTGGTAAAATACATCCAGAGCAACTCAGAAGGGAGCTGCTGGTGCTGACTAAGGTATTCAACTGTTTGGCACAAGGAAGGGGACAGGAAGAGAGAAGACTGGGAGAAAAACACCAGGGAGGAGCGCTGGCTAGAAGGGGCTACATGACTGCAGTAAATTAACCAGGGCATGGCCAGCTAGCCCAGTCTGTCCACAGCTGTCCTATTAAAGTCTCTTAGCCACCAAAAGAAGGGGGTTGCACATCCAATATAATGGTTCCTGGCCCATGCTGACTTTCAAACCACATCAGGATCAGCTGGAATAGTCCCAGGCCAAAGCTCTGCCCAGGACCACGCTCAGTACACAGCCATCAGCTGTTGGGTTTAGTAGTGCAGCTGTAACCCAAGCGTACAGCTCCCGGCACAGGGCACAGCAGTGCTGGAGAAACCTGGGCAGGTCAGTAGGTACACAGCTAGCACACAGCAGTGCAGAGGTGCCTGCCAGGTCCCAGAGGAGCACGTTACCACAGAGCTGTGAACTTACCACCAACAGGAACAGCAGCCGTGCTGCTGGCATCACCCTACCAGTGCTGCCTCCAATTCTGAATCTACCTCAACTTTGACCAGCAAGTTAAGAGAGAAACTGCCAGCCAGAGGCTGCCTGGCTTGGGCTTTGCTGGAGCAGAATCTGGTCTGGCTGGCACTAAGGGAAGCAAAGAGTTATAGGAGAGCAGCAGGAAATTGCCAAGCAAAAGGGATTTTTAAATCATTTCACTTTAAACAAAACGAAGGCATTACCATAAAGTAAATGGCCACACCTTGCTACTTACGTGGTTCTGCTAACAAACCCAGCTTTTCCATAGCTATTCCAATAGAATGAGACCTGGGTGCCTAACTAACTCTTTTAAGCTCATTTCCAAACTCCAGCCAAAAATCACTTTCTGATTCACCACTTTCTCAGGCACACCAGTATTTAGAGAACGCCTGCAGGCTGGTACTGTGCTGTAAAAAGTACATAAGCACATGTTTAATTACTCCGTGGACCAGGGATGTGATTAATCATATGCTTAAAGTTAAGCATGTGCTTAAGCATGCTACTGACCTGGAGGTTTTAGTGGGTCTGTCAGGTATTTTGGCGCTCCCCATTTTCCAGTTATTTGAGGCTCAAAAAGTAGAAAGAATATGAGAACATTCCTGTGGACACACACCCCAACTAATTCACCCAAAGTCTGGTTTCTGACTTCCTTTTTTTAAAAAAAAATAAAATATATGACTTCTGTTTTATAAATTACAACTTTCATACCTATTCTCCCCATGTTCCCACCAATACTGATTATGGGTATTACAGTAGTATGTATATTATCAGAATGTATTAGCCTCAAAACATGAGCTCATTATTATCATTCAAAAGCTTTTAAAAAGCTTTGGGCTTAGTTTTTACTTTGCCTGAATAGGGCTTCAGGTAAGAACTTCCATTAATTTCGTTTGCACATTTTAGGGATTAGTTCCCTTATGTCTGAGCAGTGTACGAAGTCCTAAAATTATGAAGCATATCATTAAAACTATTGCCCCTGCTAGCAGTGGACTTACCACATGGAAGAACTCAAGCATAAAATACGCATCAGCTATGGGTGGTCACGTAAATTCACATTTCATTAGCCACAGTGTACATGATCCTGGGGATTTTTTTTTTTTTTGACTGCACTCTCCAGCAAAGGCTTATTCCTAGTTGATAATTTCAGGAAAGTCAAATTGTATCCACTCCCCAGGGAGGAGAAAGCAGAGGAGACTGGGACCTGAAAGTTGCTTGCTTTTTTTTTTTTAGGACACAACTGTCTCTTTTATGACTATGGAAATCCCTGCTCAGGGAGGCTGGATGGACTGGACAAGAGCCACTTCTCAAGGCAGGCGTGTGACCCGTGCACACTGCCAGCTGGAGCATCACAGACTGCGGGAACACCCACGCCCCAGGTAAAATCATGTCATATTGACAAGCCCAGAGACTTCAACCAGAGCAAAGCACGTGCTAATCAATTTCCAACAACCAACTGAGAGCACACAGGATTTGACTGCAAGAGAGGAGGCACATGTCTCTGAAGAAAGCCTTATCTAAGGAAGAAAACAGATACAATAATTGATAAACATCTTGTCTGCTTCTCCTAACTAATGCTATCACATGTTGTTTATTGCCAGGACATTCAGGAAAACTGCCTATTTTGGCTACCAGGCCAGAGAAGAGAAAAACACAGTCCCCAGAGAGATGGCTGGCTGAGCCCCACTGCCCTCACTTTTCTCAGCACTAATATGGTGGTGACCTTGAGCTTTTAAACTATGTTGCTTTCTGCTTAAGATGCTGGTCTTTGGTTGTAAGTTTAAAGGTTTGGGGTTTTTTTTTTTGGGGGGGGTTGTATAAAATGCAGTAAAATCTTCCACAGGGGGGGTTGGAACTCGATGATCTTTAAGGTCCCTTCCAACCCAAACCATTCTGTGATTCTATGATTCTATGAAATCTATATTGCTAGGGAACCTAGCCTTAATGCTGTAGGTTTGGGAGAATTTACATTACTTTTTCTCATATTTCAGCATTACTTCACAGTGGTAACTCTGAAATGTTTAGAATCTAAAGGGAGCAGATTACCAGATACAGATTCAGTGACCACTGGGAACATCCACTGGTTTTGGGTCCAACCTTATATATCCAGAAGCTCCTTTAGAGCAGTAAAAGTCACAGGACCACCTCCCCTCATTTGCTGAATGTCATTAATTAAACTAGATAGGATCTGGCAACATGAACTTGAAGTAGTGTCCTTAAAATTGCAGGTACTTTACAGCTGAAAGAATAGGTTGGAGAAACACAATTCACTTGCCATATAGATTGAAAGAAAGTCACAGCAACATTCAGAAAAGCTGAATTGTGTAGGCACTGTGCCCGACCACCACAGTAACTTGTTACAGGAGTAGCTTCATACCTCCAAGTTTTAGACCTCTGATACCAAAGCCATCAAGCCCTCAAGTGTGGAACCAGCCCAGTGAGACACACTGACCCTGGAGCCATCTCCTCCTCCCCTCTGCCCTGAGAGAGCCTAGACCAAGGACACACTTTTTGGACAGATTAAATTAATTTAACTCCAGTCTAGGTGAATTAGGAACCATTTTGCTGGATACTTATCATGAGATACTTTAATGAGAATGAGGTAGTGTCAAAGCTCTACCAGTGTCCAGGTTCATGACTGCTACTCGATACTGCATGGAGTGTACAAGAAATGCTCGGGAAAGGGGGACATGCTATCCCTTTCAAATACTACTAATGAACAAGAGGCCTTGCTCCTACCCCTGCTGTGTTTAGTAAGATTTCAGTTCACCAGAGCTGGACTCGGAGTACTTTCTGTAGGCATACTCAAGTATTTTTCCTTCAGCCCTGACAGACTTACGGACATTACAGACTGTAAGCAGCAGGCACAGCACCGGCTGGCAAAAATATGCTGAGTGTGGAAACCTGGTGCCTTTTCTGCTCACTGCTTGGTGCTCTTTTTCATTTGACTTCAGGTCAGCCACCATAATCAATGTACTCCTTTTCGCATTTATTTTCAGCTCTTTTCCTTCCTGGCTGTCCTGTAATAGCTCAGCAGTGCTGCTTACACTCAAAGCCGTGCCTGGAATAGTGAAGTGGTAGCAAATTTCATTTAAAAAAAAAAAAAAAAAAAAAAGTTATATGGCCATATCTTTAGTTGCTGTGGAAATCATTCTGGCAGGAGATTATTTCTAGAAGCTGCATTGGGATGTACTACATTTATTTCACTTGGACTAACATGTTTCCTTCTGGGTGTGGATTTACTCAAGGGGGAAAGAAGAGAGAAGAGCTCAGTCGCCATGTCCATCCCGTTCATCTCCTGCACACTGCACAGCCCACATGCCAGAGGCACAGGCAGCCCTCATGCAAATCCTCCCTCCTGGGCGAGATCCTGGCTGCACGAGCTGGGTCTCTAAAAAATACTCCTTATGTTTGTCACCCATCAGGTCAGGACTTCAGGGGGAATAAATCAGCGCAACTCCACTGCAGTTAACACTCAGGCCCATTTACACCAGCTCACAGCACAGCCCACTCTGCTCTGCAGCACCTTCATTATATGTATTTTTAAGCACTTAAACCTGCGCTCGCTGCCTGCGAGCAACTGATCATAATTCAGCATTAATGTAACAAGGGCAGCTAGCTACTTATGAAATAATTCCATTTGGAAAATGCACTTCAAAGTTAGAACGGGTTTGAAAGTTACATAGTTTCCAAACATTTGTGAACATACCACTCTAAAATGTAGAAGTGCTCACGACTCTTCATCCAAAAACACCAGCACTCACCAAAATTAGAGTACGGGACCAATCCTTAGCTGGCGCAGATCGGGGTATCTCCAGGAGATGTTTTGTTTAGCAATGGGCACAGCTGCTGTTTCTTCAGAGAGCTGTACACTCACTCTGTGATGCAGGCAAACTACAAGCCCAATTCATATTTTAAGATTAAGCTCCTATCAGATCTTTTGAAATGAAACCACAGTTTGTGTTCTTTTTGAAGGCAACAGTATCGTAAAAGACATCCAAAACTTTATGTAACTAGTATTACATAAAACTTTAAACTGGCTCATAAGCATTTTCCCTACTCTGGATTTATTACATTTTTATTTGGGGCATGTGAAACAACTTGCTACACAAGTGCAGTTACTCACATGGGGCTGGGTTAGGGGGGAAAGGGTTCACTCCAGTGGAAATTCTAAAGTGAGAAGCTTATTACTATGTTTGCAAAGATGTCTGCAGAGAAATACTGACAGAAAAAATGTTTCATTGTGTCTCACAATGGCCTTAATGGCCATTGATACAGAAATTAAATAAAGTCCCGGAAGGAGGCTAGAGATAGTATTAGTTTTAAAGGCTGAACGCTGCAGAACCTCCAACTGCATATAGCATTAATGTAATAAATGTGTGTGAATGTTCTCATTCAGGCTATAATTTATTCCCCAAGGAGATGCAAAACTAGCTCAAATATGCTACATGCGAACCAAACTCTTACAATGAAGCCAGTGCAGTATGTGAATCCTGCAGCTAAATTTAGGCTGAGACTTGGAGTAACACCATTCTAATCTCAGCGTAGCACTCTGAGTTGCAGCTAACAAACATTTTTAAATGATTCAGTGAAGTTCTGCTCCTTTGTTAAAACCTGTTTTGGATGAGGTGTTGGAAGCTCTTTACTAACTCAGATTTAAGAAATTCAGTTTAAGTTACTCAGTTGAATTCTGTTGTTCAGTGCAATTGTTTTTTTAAAAAAAAAATTAAATTGTTTTTAAAATGTATATTCAGGCTGATTTTGGAGTGCATATGACAGCTAACGTGGAACAGACACTTCTAATATATTGAAAGCAATATGTAAAATACTATTAACTGTACTGCTGAATAATCCACAACACTGAAAAAAACCTGGATACTGTAAATATCTGATTTTTTTTTTTTTCACAAATTACATTATTTGTTTGGTTTTATGGTCCAAGGTAAATTAAAATGGGCAAGCTCATTTGTGATTAAGCACCTTTCTGTTTCTTGTTCTATACAACTGTTACATTTGCATGGGAATGTTTTCCTCCTCCAGAAATTTTTCCTTCAAAATTAACAGATGTAGCCATGATTATACAAAATATCTTTGTAGTCAAAGCAGATTTTGTAATAAAAAACATTATAAATGCAACTGAAACTTAAATCTACTTTATGGTATCCTTCCGATGTAAAATAATGGCAGAATTGAGGAAACTTTTATCTTTCATAAAATATCAAAACAGCATTTGGTTTTAAATTGAGCATATTTTAACTGAACTACTTTCAAATTCTTCTTTATGAAACAATCTCTCTTTTCATACAAGATTTTTCATGCATATTCTGGCTCCAAAGCTCCAAATCAGTTCGCCACAACTTGTTTCACTGGAATTAATCAAAAGACTAAAAAGCCAAGTGCCAAGGAGCCGAGCTCCTGGCCCCAGTGTAAACTGTCCTACCAGTCACCGCAGCCTGGAAAGCCCCAGGTCTCAGAATTAGCTGATGTTTTACACAAGAGATCATAATCAAAATCACCATTCCTGACAAAGTCTCTATATTTCACTCCATAAATTCTTAATTCATTTTCCAGCATGTGTAGGTTGCTGCTAGCTCCATCCTCCTAAGTATCAGCCATTGCTGCTGCTCTTAAAGAAAATTCCATTTTGGGGAAATGTGATATTATTCCAGATGTTTCAGCACAGGGCGACTCTGCCTACCCCAACCTGATCTCACTCTCTAACGAAGCTGAGCGTTACACAGCTTCTGGAATTTATTCCTTAAACTACTGCACTTGCATATTTGAATTTAACCCTATTGACAGCATCGTGTTCAAAAGCCCTGTACTTTGTACAACAGAGCCACTCCGAAAGATATTTTTCCTTTTTTTTTTTTTCAAAAAACATAAAGCCCTGACTAATTCTAGCAGGCCTTTGGGTCACTTGTAGATTAGTTCCTACAGGCTGCTGATTGAATTAAAGTGTTTTAAATTGTGTTCCTTGCCACGTTTTAAAAGTTATCAAGAGAAGAGATCTGCTGAATTCAATCTGCTTTCAAATGGTATAGTTTGAGGAAATTCCATACTTAGAACTGCAAAAAAATGTAAAGTGCATTTAGAGAGATTCAAAACAGCTGTAAGAACTGGTATGTCACTATTTCATTTAATCAGGATTTCACCAGGAAAGGAAAAGTCTCTGCCCTACCTCCAGCTGTACAGGACTGACCCCTTCGCCAGATCAGACAGGTCAGGGTAACGTTTGCTCCTCAAAATAACGCCCAAAGCAGCGTGAATTCCTCCACGGTCTGTCATCTGCACTGCAGCTATCCCAGTACAGCACTGTAACTGTCTGAGCAGGACTCCAGAGCCTTCGTCAGATGGGACACTTTGTAATTAAAATAATAATAATGAATGACAACGCTAGCAGGCACAATCTAGGAGTCAAGACTCCAGTCCCAGACCTGTAAATGGTGTCACTAACAAATCTGTATTGGGAAAATACTCAAATCTTGCATGATGCCATGGAATGTGGGCACATCATCCACCCACGTGGACATTCAGAACACCATAAAGGACCTTCTGCCAAAGGAGAGGAAGAACAAAAGGCCTGTTGCCTGCTGCCACAGAAGGGAAAAAAACAATAGTCTAACCGCCCTAAACTGATCGGCGACTGAGATCCAAACAAAATCCAAGAAGTCCATACAAAACCAAATCCACCAAGCAATGTCTTGGAAATATTTTGATTATTCAGTGCTAAAGAAATATGCCATGGATCCGTAGTCCATCAGTTCAGCAAAAAAAAATTCAGCAGGGAAGAGGAAGCCGCCTCCAGACCAGCATCACCCCTGGCTCATTTCCTTCAGTCTGCAGCCACACGGTTCCTTTTCCACACTGCTGCTGGCTCACGCGAAGGTTCACGTGGATGCACAGACTGGCAATGGGATGTGAAAGACCTGTTCTGCTCTCAGCAAGGAAGGGTTTCCCTACCCCAGCATCGGGCACTCCCCTCTTTGGGATCCTAGCAGTTGTAATACTGCTGTTAGTACCTCCACGTGCACACACACCCTTCTCACTTGCTCCCTCAAAGCAAGTGAACCCCAGCAGAAAGCAGAAACCCCTCTGCCAAGCAAAGATCATGCTGTGCCTTGTGAAAGCCATACAGATGCCACCAATCTTTCTCATTTTACAGGGATGTCACTCGGGCTGCAGGAAGTGGCTGAAGCCTGAGAGGGGTGTCCCCACCTGTGGTGGGCCAGCACCAGCCACCCTGCAGCCTCTTCTAGCCTCCCCCCACTCCTCCTCTCCCCTCTGGGATCCATCTCTTTTGGATCCCCAGGAAGGGAAGTGAAGGATCAGCAGGAGCTGGAAGGATTTTCTCAAGCAGGCCAGCAGTGGGAAGGGAAAAGTACATTTTCTTCCACGTCTGGTTTGCCTCTGTGTGCCTGCAGCAGGAGCTGGCACAGCACACCTCAAGCTCGGGGTTTGCCATCTGCGGATGGGGCCAAAAGCGGAGGGGAGAGCGTCTGCAAGCTGGGTGCACGCTGGATGCCTCACTCGTACGAAATCCAGTCCTCACTGAGGGTGCAAGGCTCTACCACAGGCTTGTCCAGGCTTCTGTGAAAGGTCTGTCCCATAAACAACAGAGCCGATGCGAGGCACAGTCTGAATCTAATCTGCCCCTGATTACATATATTTGTAACCCAGACACCGCAGATTTGCTACGCTCTGTGCCCTCCTGCAACTTAAAATACAACCCTGGCTTGAAGGTCTCCATTTGCAAATATAGAGGAACAGCAGTTCCTAAATTGCAGGCAAACATTTGACTTCACTCAGTGCAATTCAAAGAATATCCTGCACGAACCCCACCCTTCTGCCCAACAACTCAAGCCCTTAATGTCTAGATAGTTTTCTTTCAGGCCTTATCACAGCTAAAATATAGCCCTTTTTTTTTGTTGTTGAAGGAATAGAACCTGCCAAATATTTACCAAGTCTTTCAGAAGGCTGAAAATGTCACTCCTACAGTGTAATAAACTTCCCCGGAAAGGCCCTGATAAATAGAGAGCCTCGCTGCACTGCCCAGAACTAGTTTAGTGGAGCCCAAGTATTGCCAAGTCTGACTGACGAAGAAAGCATATTTGTACACACAGAAAGATTAGCAAGAGAGGCATAAAGTTTAGAAGTGAAAATAAAACAAAGCCTCATTATTAACCGGGGAGGGGGGAATAATTGAGTCTGCATCCCAGAGAGAAAAGGATATTATGAAAGCTTCAGAGCTAAAACAGCAATTTAAGAGCTTGTCCACAACTTGCAGCAGAAGCTTGAACCACCTTCTTTAGCATTTGGAAAGTGCTAAACCATGGTCTACCCCCCATCCAGCCTTCAGAGCAATATTATTTAAAAATAAAATATTTTTACTTTGTAATTTGACCCACAAAAAGTCATTTGGGGCATGAGGGAATGTTCCCTTCCAGCCCGATCTTTAATTCAGAGAGAATGTTTAAACTGCACAGTGTAAAACAGATGCTGAGAAACCCATCTGCATGGCACTGTATGTTCTTTGGGGCACAAACAGAAGTTGGAAAGTGCCTGTCAATGTGGTGTGTGCGGCTCTAATCTAAATAATCACTAATAATGTAGATGAATGGAGAAAAAAATACATTCCTAGTATCAGCAAGTCTGTCAACAGAGTTCTAGCAGCTATAAACAACTACATCCACGTTAGCTCAAACAGATGAATGTTGCTTGAAAAAATGTGTCCTTTCACCTTGGCAAATGCCATTAAAGAAAAAAAAAGTTTTCTAAAAGTGACTATGAAGTTGGAAGCTCAAATGAACACATTTAACAAGTCCTGATAACCATAAAATGCTGAGCACTCACTCCCTACAGAAGCCAGACTCCGACTGGATCTCGAATGATGCACTCATATCAAAAGATAGTAACAAAAATTATGCTATAGAGTTCTCCAAAATAGGGTTTTGGGGCAACAAAACTTGCCAGAGTTACTTAAAGGCAGGAAGAAACCAATTATTGCTGGGGAAAAAAAAAAAAAATCCAGATTATGTTAAACCTGGCAAAAGCTAAACCCAGCAGTTTACTCAGCTTTACAAAGCAAACCACAATTAAGAAAATCTCCTACAAAAGGGAAAACTTCAGTTTAGCCTACCAGCTACTCCAAAAGCCTGAACAGCAACACAAACAACCTCAACAAAAATCGCTGCTTGCCAGGGATACCCAAGAAGCTGTACAAGAAGTTGGAAGGATCACGCTGAAGAGGCACAGAAACCTCCTCCCCGTTCCCCCCTGTCACACCATCGGGTTTTAATGTTAACGATACGGCTCCACGTCCTTACAGGATTTTTACACTCTGCTCGTCTTCTTGTAGCTCCGTCTCGTTCCAGGGTGGATGATTAGAATCAGATTTCTGTGATTTCACTGCAGATTAATTTCGTTAAGAGCTACAGGGAGAAGGCTGCAAACAGGCTGGCAGAACCGTCTCTAATGGCGTTCTCTCCAAAAAGGGTAACAGTGCTTTTGCCTTTACTCTTCACTTTCACGTACTTTTTTTTCCTTTTTGTGGCTGCTAGACAGAGTTCTTTGGAAAAAAATGGGGAAAAGAAACGTGCAAAAAAATTTCCTTTAAATTTTGGTTTCAAAGAAAGCTCCCAAGCAATAGTTATGAATAGGTTTCTAAAGAGAAGAGGCCCAAGGCAGACCCGAGTGCGCCTGTTGTCCCCAAAGTCAAACAGGCAACAGAGGGACTGCACACAGGAAATAATTCTGATAGATCAAGGTCTGTATGCCCTGATGCATGTCAGAGGAATAGCTATTAATATACATTTCAGTGTGCTGCACACAAGTGTCTGGATATAGAAGGCTGAAGAAGAAAAAAGTATGTAGAGGTCTGCAGTACCATTTGCAAATTTTTCCTAATTGTGAAACACTAAGTAAATATTGTTATTTTTATGAGCAAATTTTACAGAATATAGCATTGAAAATAGGGTTTGTTTAGAAAAATCTCATGAGAAGACAGCATAAAAGTTGTGCAGAGTGTGTATATGCCTGTGTACACACACGTGGGATGTGGACTCCTGCAATGCTACATCAGAGAGAGAATTCAATTTTAAGTGGCTCAGAAACACACGGGAAGATTTTAATTTTCCATGTGCTTTTATAGACCTGAACCATGAGAATACTGTTGCCACTTGGCCTTTTTCCTTATTCTAGGTCACTATCATTGACTTTACAAGAGAGAAGTAAAAACATCTCCACATAAATTAAAAAAAAAAATTATAAGGACCCTCAAAATAATTCTAAGAGCTTAAAATGTAATGTAACATAACACAGAAGGGCACAGAAGTTATAAATACGATGCCATATAAGCAAGCAGTAATATACACACACAGAGTTGTATATGTACTGTGCCCAAAGAAGGAGCACAAACCAGTGTCTCCAGAGGTGCAGCACACGGAATGGAAATCAAAGACAAAAATAATAAGAAAGACTGGAAGGGCGGGGAGGTAAAAGCACTTGGGTGAATAAGAAGAGAATTCCCGGGAGCCAGGCCCCTTGGTGTGGATGTGACTAGATTTATTAAAAAAAAAAAAAAAAAGGCAAGAAAAAAGAAACCAGCTGTGTTTTCTGAAAGCGAAAGCGGCGAGAAGGATGCACACGGCCTCGCAGGAGCGAAACGCGGGCGCTCGCTCCCCGCTGGGGCCGGGCCCGGGCTCCCCGGCAGCGGCCGGGCACGTC